>NW_003299148.1:107801-216904 GCF_000151645.1 Tuber melanosporum | reverse complement strand
TAACTGATCATTTTATCAATGGCGAAGACAATTGGAGCCAACTCAGTTCGACTTAAGAACTAGGCCATAAGTGTAAAGACTCTGCTAATCGGGATATTACTATTGGGGACAGTACATTTCCTAAGAAGAAATATTGTAATTACCGAAGAGGGTGTGATGGTTTTCAGAGTCCACAGGTGTTCACACCTTGGAAGAAAACTCGACATTGTGAATTACGATTGAAGAAGTACATAGTTGTATGATAAATAGATGTAGTCTGCGAACACTCAGACACGGAATATAAATATCGAAGTGTCTCCCAAGCTTTAGACATCATCAAGCAACGGAGAAGAGACCTTAATAATATAATATTGTTTTTACGATTCTACTCTACTTTACCTATTCTACTTTGCTACAAGTAGTCATAAACGAAACGAGCAAAGTCTGAGCCTTCCTAGACAATCTTCATCTATAGAAATGAATCTCGATTGGCCTAGACAACTTTGAAGTCTATCAAGTTGTCTCCGCCTAACAGAAGAGTACCCAATTTTAGGAGTTATAATCAGAGAGATACATAGTTGTATAATAGATAGATATAGTCTGTGAATACTCAGACACAGAATATAAATATTGAAGTACTTTCTAAGCTTCTAGACATCATCAAGCAATGGAGAAGAGGCCTTAACAATATACTATTATTATTCTGATTCTATCCTACTTTACCTATTCTACTTCACTCTTAGTAGTTATAAATGAAATGAGTGAAATCTGAGCCTTCCTAGACAATCTCTATCTACAGAAACGAATCTTGGTTGACCTAGACAACTCTGAAGTCTATCAGGTTGTCTCTGCCTAACATAAACCCCCTCTCTCCCCTGCTCAATCTCTACTGTCCCTCCACCTGCCTTTCTGTGTTTATAGCACGGATGTGCTTTTGGTGAGAGAGAGGATGGAAACTTGATGTATTTGCTAGTTACGAACATTACTACCTAAGTGAATATATAACTGCCAAGCCATGACACCACTGCTCTCTCTAACCCTAATGTCTGTGAGGCTAACCCTAGTACTACATGCTAACATGTGTGATTTAAGTCCCTAGATTTAGAAAGATTGCGCTCAGTTTGTGTTTTTATTTTCTAAGTTAGTTTGATTAATTTCCTAAATTTTTGCTATGAGCACTTTGTGATATGAGTTGTTTGGAATAGTTGGAGGTACTAGTTTGGTTTCCTTTGTTAAATTTTGTTTCAGGATTGAGGTTTTGTTTATGCCATAGCTAGTACTGCATGCAAGTTCTTGTAGTTTAACAATGAATACATGATAATAAACAAAAAAAAAAAATCCTCCTGAGAAGACATACTCGGTCGCTCCTATTTCTATATCACATAGTTTAATAACACTCTGTCTGCTATTGTGAGCCTTCCCTTCTGCCCGCTGCCCCCTTGATGGTTCCTGCCTAAGTGCATAGTTAACTCTTCTATCCTCTCTTACCTTTGCCTTACTTGCCTCTTATCTGCTAGATGGGGGAGTTATCTTGACTTGCCCAGTAGTTCTGTCTTGCGATAAGAGCTCACTTTGCTTTAGCATAGTCAGCTTCCTTCATCTTTCCACTTGGATATGTGTTAGGTCATGGGTCTGTGTTATCTACCAGGAGTAGACTTTGTGTTAGGTTCCAGGATATTGTTACTGTCCTCAGTTAAAAATGCCTACCTTCTGGGTGTTTGCATTGGTCGCTCTCCTCCTTTTGCTCTTTCTTCTCTCCTGTTGCCTGTAGGATCCCTTCTACTTAGTGACATCATTTCTTGTAGAACAAAGAACTACAAGAGAGATATAGTAATATAGTTACAGGCTTTGAGTTTTCACAGTTGGGTCACTTCTCTCTGGCGCAAGGCCCTCTTTCCTCCTTTTTCCACTTCAGTCATATTAGCTGGTACACTATTACAGCATCCTCTTTTGCTTCCTCGGTAGTCCTATTGGCTCTCCCTAATAGACAGCTTAGGGCTCTCCTCTTATCAAGACTACCTACTTATGGTGAGTACTCTTTCCTTACAGTTTCTCCTGCTTGCACTTTGGGGCTATATACTTATTGTATACATTTGTACCACCTATCGGATATTGCTGATTCATTATTGTGACTTTATAGACAATGCTAATTTTATGGCACTTGCTGTCATATCTGGCTGTTGTAGGTAAGTAGTTAACATTAATCGTCAGTTTAAGGTTTTCATGGTTTAGATTTTCTTCTGTTCAGTTTGAGGTGTACTGGTGGGGTGTGAGATTTCTTTGCTTTGAAGAATGAGTTTTTAGACTTTTTGTCTTTTCTGTTATTGATAGTTATAAGGTAGACTGACCGGACAGCTTTTTACACTGAGAGCTGATTGGATATTAGTGGCTTTAGATAAGGCTTCTCTACTTTCAAGTTATGGGATCTGAGGATTGGGTACCCGACTTCTGGTGTTAGCCTTTTTAGTTTCAGGGATTTTCTTTTAACTGCAGAGATGAAGGTGATGTGGAGGTTTGAAGTCTGTATAGCTAGAGCCGAGGTGACCTGTATACCTTACTTTATATAAAAACATTGAAATAAAAATTAATAGAAAATAAAAAAAAATAAAAAATAAAAAATAAAAACCTCTTGAGAAGACTCCACGTACAACCACTTAATCTTCTTCCTGTACTGCAAGTTGAACCTATATTCTTATCTGCACACAAACATCTCCTGTGAACCTATATGAGAAAGAGATTTCTCTTAGTAGATAAATGAGACAAGGGTAATATATTGATAGATGTTATCAGAAAGGATTATGTAGATGAGAGGTCTTAGAGCTATTGAGATATCAACAAAGAAGAAGGTGAGGTTATCTGTTACAGAACCATCATATGAAGAGTAGGATTGTTACAACTAGACTAACTTCTGAAATTCTAACTTCTTGCATAAAATATTATAATAGTGGTAGATATTTGCTAGTACATTATCCTCTATTATCATAATACTCAGTTAAGCTGCCAGAATAGTAAGAGCAAATGGGTAGAGAAAGGGAATACAAATACATTTACAATATATAAATCCATCAATTTCTTCTTTTCTACCCTTTTGTCTTTTAACACAAGTAGAGGTTGAGGATTTATAATTCTGGGAGGTGTGAGATTAAATCTTTTAAGCTCTGCCTTTTTCTTTGAATACTTTATATGGAGTTGAGCAACTAGTTCTTGGTATTAGGAATACCGGGATCTGATACCTAGGAGTTACTCTAAGTAGGGTAACCTCACCCGCAATTAGTATTTCTGGTTTCCAACACTTTCCTCCGGCCCCCTTATGGGGCCTTCCGTCATCATACATATCAATCTCAGTTGCGTCCTGTAACTATAATACCACAGAGTTAAAGGTGTCAGAATAACACCGTATACATCGCCACTGTCTGTCTGACCGGATCCTGCTCACAGGTTATATGAGAGGAGACCTTCAGCTAGGTCTGAAAAGTGGTACAGAGTAAATCTGTTAACTACTCAAAAGGTTACTAGGCTTTAAAATTGTGATATCTTTGGCATAGACTGTAAGTAACACAACATTTTCGTATGAAGAGATGGTATCAAATGGTAAAGGATCTCTGTAAGAGACCAATACATTCACATCCACTCTTAAATATCCAGAAAAGCCTATAACCTTGAGGGACATTACTATAGAAGCCATTGGACTTCATGGAGTGTTGCAACTAGGTTTCAGAATACGTTGTAGTTACGAGGATAACTTCCAAATACTACAACAGTGATTGAAACCCTGTTACCTAGAGTAACCAAGGGTTGCCAACTGAGGGAATATTTATCAATCCAGGGGAATAGCTTTCTGCAAATTAGTAGGAAGTTCTCCAGAAGATATCTATCTATTGGGTAAGGAGTTATGAAGGTTTAAAGTCAGGTGACCAGAAAAAAGGTTGTGATTACAACTACCTTCGCAGATACAACCTGCAGATGAAACTGATCATTTCATCAATGATGGAGACAATTGAAGCCAACTCAGTTTGACTTGAGAACTAGTTCACAAGTCTAAAGACTCTAATGATCGAATAACTACTACTGAGAACAGTATAGTTCTGTGTTAGGTATATTGTAATTGCCAAAAGAGGATGTAGTGATTTTCAGGGTCTCCAGGTATTCGCACCTTTCAAGAATACCCGACGTTGCAAGTTATAATCGGAGAGGTCCATAGTTGTATGATAAATAGATTTAGTCTATGAATACTCAGATATGGAATATAAATATCGAAGTGTCTCCCAAGCTTTAGACATCATCAAGCAATGGAGAAGAGACCTTAACAATATAATATTGTTTTATATTTCAATTTTACTATACCAAATTTACTTCAATCTTAGTAGTCATAAACGAAATGAGTGAACTCGAGCCTTCTTAGACAATCTCCATCTACAAAAACGAATCTTGATTGGCCCAGACAATTCTGAAGACTATCAGGTTGTTTCCGCCTAATAGAAAATCATTGAGTACCTGAATGTGAGGTTGCCAAGGGATTTGTATGAAGGGCTTAGGTGGAAGAAGGATTTATATGGCAATATTTCTCTATTACAAGGTTCCAGGTAAGCTTTGTCTAAAGAATGCTATGGTTAGCCCATACCGTAGCTCAAGTATTGCTAGTAGAACAATATGTTCTATTAGTAGTAGTTTTTTAGATGTTGAGAAATGAATAGAGCTATTTTAATACCAACCTAAAGGCCATAGTATACTCTGAATGTAGGTTTGAGGATAGTTGAGAGAGGAGAGCTGGGTTGCTGTAGGGAAAAGTGGTGGTGGAGTATATAAATAGGGTTAAGCGAGAAGAAAGAAATTAATAACTGTAGTATTGAGTAACCAGAAGAAGAGTGGAAGCCAGTTACAGCATACACAAAGCTGTATATAGTAGTAACTTCTTCTCTAATCTGCTATATCCACTCCCTCTATATAGTTATTGTAATTAACTGAAAAAAGTAGTATTCTCATCTCTTTGATAGGCTGATCACTCTATCCAGCCAGTACCAAGTCTTAGTTGTCAGGTGTAATTTGTGGTCATCTGCAGGAGCGAATTACAAAATTGTGATCTTCTACAGTACCCTTATGATATGTAGTTAGTAATCTAACTATATTTTTATGTTGCCAAAAAATTGCCAAAACATTATTTAATACTATACTTGTAACATGTTTGCAAGGTGCTAATCACGTTATCGGTAAGGAATACGATAGTTGGCAGGTGGCCTGCTCTTCCAGAGAGGAGGCGAGAGCTGAGAACTAAAGGAGGCTTCGAGGGTGTACTGGGGAACAAAGAAGTAACCGTTCAACCAAGTATATTGAAATACTGTCTGTCGAAGTCTGCCTTTTCTATCGTAGAAACAAGCGGTCTTTAAATACACAAATCTGTTCATGTCTAGCATGAACGAAACTAATCAAAGGTATCAATCGATACCATTTGGTAAAACTCCTTAAGTATCAAAGCGATACTTAAAACAAAACATAAAACAAAACCAAGTATCAAACGATACTTAAAACAAACCAAGTATCAAAGTGATACTTAAAACGAAACATAAAACAAAACCAATAACCAAGTACCCGTACCGGTTACATTCCCCAAAACAAAACAACTGTTTAAACAAACAAAACCTAAGAATCATCAAAAAAATCAGCTAAAGAATCAAAAGCTTCAAACTCCGCCATCTCTTGTTCATTATAAGTGTCACACCAGGGACAAGTTGAAATCCTAAGAAAACACTTAGACTCGAAGAAATCTAAATCACAGTAGTCACGAATACCAGATTCGTGCTGTACATCAACCCAAGCATGATCGCAATCAGGACAGTAATCAATCCAGAGGATTTCGAAGTAGTCTTCAAGTTAGATAACATCGCGGTTCAACAACAGTCCAACAATCTGTTGTCGCTGCCTCACATTAAGCTCCACATAGTTTGACATCGTTATGGTATTCGGATAGTGATTGGTGACTAGATAAAGTTGTCGAGAGCCTGCTCCATAGCTTGATTCTCCTCATCGCTGCTTTCGAACTCCAACTCAAAGTATGGTGCCCAAAATCCATCTCTAGCTTCAAGTTCTGCGTGTCATCGCTCAGTTTCTGGCATTGTAGGTGTCCAACGCATGGTGATATAATTGATTGTTGGGGGGAGGGATTCGTTTGGCATGTTGTCCTTCCACCATCCGTTCACAATATCCATAGCACGCTCAAGTCCTTCCAGTGGTTCCCAACTATTTTCGCTCGTCGGATATCCTTTCCATTTGACTAGGAACTGATCATTTCCATGTCAAAGGTGGTGGTCTCTGATTTCTTCAACTTCCCATTTATCCTTCTTATCGATGATGATAGGTACAGGCCGAGAGTGGGTCCTTCCAGGAAACTTGGAGTCGTTATTTGGATGGAATCACTTGACAGCTGAGGCGTGAAAGACTGCGGTATTGCGGCGGTACATGCGTCCATCCATCTGGACAGTGTAGTTCTCTGTATGCTCGTCAAAGGATATGACTTTGAAGGGTCCGCACCATCGGGGTTGCAGTTTCTTGCTGCGTTCGACATTGGTAATGAACATGTTACCGTGAACCATGAGCATGTCTTCTGGTGAGATGGGGACATGTTTGCGTCGTCGTTTCTGGGCAGTAGTAGTGCTTCAGAATCGGGCAGCCTTAACAGCTTGGAAGGCATCGTTCCGAATTGCTTGATGGCGATTTAGATGGTCATCAGAGGCAGGGACTGAGGAGTTCTTAAATAGTGTTGTAGGTAGGAGGGGGTATTGACGGCCAAAGACCGCCTTGTATGGTGACATCCCCAAGGTATCTGAAAATCCGGCGTTGATATATGCAGCGAGCTCAACAAGGGCTGGTTCCAAATTGGTTTGTCGTTCATTGATCATATTCCTAATTCCGGTCTTAACCTCGTGGATTTTTCGTTCTGCTTGGCCATTAGTCTCATGGTGTCCTGGGGCAGCCATAATGTGGTTTATTCAGAGAGAGGTCAAGGTTTGCTTCCAGAATCTGGCGGTAAAGCGGGGATCAGCATCACTGACAATAGATAAGGGGTACCCGTGGGGGGTAAACAAGTATCGTTGTAGGTTATTCCAGGTGTCTTTGGAGGAGTCGGTAACCTTCATTGGTATTAACCAGGTGTATCCAGAGAATCGGTCCACAGCTACCAAGATGGTGTCATATCCAGCGGATTTATTGAATGGTCCTGCAAAATCGATGGCATATGATTCGAATATTTCACATGGTAGTTGGAGGGTCTGTGCCTTTCCTTCAGGTAGCTGTTTTTTTCGCTCTTTGTTTGCCTGGCAGAGTTCACATTGTTTGACGAAATCGCGGAAATCCTTGCGCATCTCAGGCCAGTAAACATATTCTGATGCATATTGAAGGTTGCGGTCCGCACTGTGGTGTCCTTTATTGTGAATCTCGGATATGACATATTCCCTAATAGTCATTCCATTGAATATATGGCCCTTTGGTATGTATAGGCAATGTTCACCATAACGGGTGCTGGTATAGACCATTCCGTTTGATATGTTGTAGGGGGCGAGGTCTCCATGCCTGGAGCTATCCATGGCTTTGAAGTAAATCGGGTCATGGCGATATCCTGCTATCATTTGGCTTCGGAAAGAGGAGGTTAATTCTTCCATGGTCAATCTAACATCTCGTTCATCCTCGATTAGGGATCCTCTTGTTGGTTCGATAAAGGTTTCTTCTTCCTCAAAGGTTTCGTAGAGTTGACGCCGATGCTCGGGAATAGTAGGAGGTATGACCGAGACAATGGTTTCATTGTTGTATGCTCGTAAGAGTCCACCATATCGTGGTCGTGAATCGATTATGGGAGGAGAGGATGGCGGGGCTGACTGTGGGGGTTGTAAATAGGATATTGCATCCACGGAGGCTGCTGCTTGTTCGAGTTCTTCAAGACCTTGGTGTCGTGTTGAAACAGGATTAAAGGTATGAGGAGGTTGGGTCGATCTACCATCGTCGATCATCTCTTCTGCCCCTTCTACGCTGTCGAAGCTGGTGTCTTTGGAATCATCAGCAGGCATATAGTACAGTCGCTGGTATCTGTTGCTGAACTTGATCTCAGTCTGGTGAAAAGGGCAGGTGTCGTGATAACAGTGCGACCAGTGGAGTCTGCTTGGTTCAAATTCGTGAGGAGGTGTGCTGCGGAGCGTGCAATTGTCTTTCCATTCCTCATCAATGTCCTTTCCTTGTTCCGTTCCGGCAGTACTGTACATGGTGTAAGAGAAAGGATTGGAGGGAGTGGCAGAGCTGGCGGCAGCCATCGATGGTTCTTGTTCATAGGAGGTGTCGTCAGGGCTGTCCTCGCTTTGTCTTGTGTGGTCGTGAACGGAAGGGGGGTCTGTGATGTCTTGATTCTCATATAGGCGGGAGAGAGCATCAGCTAAATAGTTCGTTCTTCCAGGGGTATCGATGATTTTTGCATCGTATTTGCTGATTTCACCTATCCATCTTGTTCTTCTCCTTCCGGGTATCTTTTCTGTTTTAAGATTGGTGAGGGGTTGGTGGTCGGTAACAATAGTGAAGGTATTGCCCATCAGGATGTGATTGAAAGCGGCGAGAGCATCAATCACCGCAAGGGCTTCCTTGTCTGTTGTTCCATAGTTCATCTGTAAGTTAGTGAACTTCCTGCTGTGTAATGCCGCCGGTCTTGCTGTTTCATGGGAGGCTCCTTGCCCAACCCATGCTCCAACTCCAACATCCGATGCATCAGTAATCAGCCATATCGGTTCTGGTTCACTATAGTCGATAGGTTGAATAACGTTGGCGTTTTTAATCAATTCCTTGATGTTGGTAAAGGCTTGGTCATAAGTGTGGGTCCAGACAAATTCTGCATTGCCGGTAAGGTCTGTGAGCGGCGCTGTCACAGTGGCGTGGTGTGGAAGGAACTGGGAAATATAGTTGACTAGTCCTAGGAATCGCATGAGTTCCTTTTGATTCCGGGGTGTTGACCATTCCGTTAAACAGGCTATTTTTCCAGGGGCTGCGTGTATTCCTTCATCATCTATGACATGTCCTAGGATATCGAGTTTATCGGCAAACAGAATTGATTTGTTTCTGCTAGCGTAGAATTTAGCTTCCCGTAATTTGGTACAAACCAATCCTATATGGTAGGCATGTTCTATTTCGGTGTTCGAGAAGATGAGAATATCATCAATGTAGACCCAAACAAAATGGTGGAGGTATTCGCTCAGGAGGTTTTCCATAATTCGCATAAAGGTGGCGGGTGCATTCATATCACCTTGTAACATAACTCGGCTAATGAAACTTCCGAAGGGTGTTTTGAAACTGTTGTAGCGTTCGCTTTCTGGATCTAACCTTGTTTGGAAGTAGGCATCGCTTAGGTCAATCTTACTTCGGAATCTAGCCTGTCCAACTGCATTTAGGATCTGGGTTTGGTTTGGGATAGCCGAGCTGTCCATAACCGCGTTTTCGTTCCGTAGCTTGAGATCAACCAAGGGGCGGATTCTTTTGCCATCTGCTTTGGGTTGAACAAACATAGGAGCGGCACCTGGGGCTTCTGCCCGGTAGATGACTCCTCTTCTTTGTTGTTGGTTGATCCAATCACAAAGTGGGCCTTTGTATGCATCAGGAATAGAGTAGGTGGGTTGGTTTTTTAGATTCGAGGGGTCTCGGAGGCGGATGTGGTGATTCACCTCTCTCATAGGTGGTAGTTCTTCGGGTATTTGATCAGGGAAAACATCAGAGTACTCATCCAATAGTCGTAGGGCAGTTGCTTCACAGACTGCGGCTCGCTATTCTCCGCTTGTTGGCTTGCATGAGACTCTGACCTTCTGATCTGGGAAATCGATTGTTGATTCCCCACATCTGATTATAGCTTTATGGCGGTTCAGTAATGGCATGCCTATAAGGGCATCGTATTTGGCTAGGTTTCCAACCAGCATTTCCTGGGAGGGTAAGACTGCAGAACCAAGTCGAATGGTCGCACTACAGGTTTTATGGCTTGTGGATCGTGATCCTTTTACTGCCATATTGACTGGTATGGGTTGGTTAAGGTCTTGAGTTGGGAGTCCATGGACAGAGACAAAGGCATTACTGATCATATCTCTTCCGATTGCTCCAGTGTCGAATAGGATTTGAGCCCTTTTGCCATTGATCAGGATAGTACCTTCTAAAGCGGTGTGTGCTTTGAATGTAGCCAGAGGTCAAACACTGTTGCATTCCACATCGATATATCCGATATTGATCTCTTCAAATTCACTGGATTGGGCGTTATCGCTTTCAACATTGTTGGCCGACGCCTCTTGCTTAATTCCCTTTCTTTTTCCTTTCTTCATTGGACAGTTCTTTGCCATGTGTCCTGTTTTTCCACATTCAAAACATTCGCCTTTTTGCCGTCTCGATTCTTTGGAGGATTTTGTTTTCTTCTTGGAAACCCGTGGGGTATCGTCTTCAGAGTTGCTTGAGGCTTTGTGTCGTGTCTGGCTGTTCCTACTAGAGGATGTCTGTGTTTTGTAGGCCTTGGTTTCATGGAGAATGGCGTCCTTTCGTTCTGCTCTTGCAATTATTACTGCAATATCATCGCCATCTTCCTCGAGTGGTTCTACTTCTCGCCGGAGGGTAGGGTGCATGGTGTCGTAGAATCGTCGCTTCAGGATGTATTTGGAGATACTTCCTCTCTCCATCCGGTCCTTATACATTATTAGGTCCGTAGCCACGTCGGTGATTCGCTTGACATGCGTTCCGTTAACTTGCTGGAGCTGGTTGAATTTGTTGTATAGGAGGTCATTGGTTATAGAGGATTGGAATCGTCCTTTCAGGTAATCGAGAACTGTAGATCCTCTCAATCTTACATTCCCGCCGAAATCCATATAGCATTGATGGTATGCGTCGGTTGCCTTTCCTTCACAGAATGATCCAATGATAAGTCCAGTTGTAGGATCTTCCACATCTTTTCCCTGTAAGAGTAGGAAGTGTGAGAGTTCTGTTGCCCATTGTTCAAAGGCTTCAGGTTTGAGGTCTTTTCCTTCTCCTGTGAATTTCGCTGGGAGGTGGAGTTTAAACTTAGGGGGTTCAAATGCTGCGGGTACCTCCTCTTCTTCAGGCCTTGCCTGAGATTTCCCTCCTCCAGAAGGCCCTCCTCCTGTACTAGCCATATCTGATTCGCTACTAGATTCGGGGTCGTTTGGAGGTTCAAAGGAAGGCTTCTTTGTCGGGGTAGAAGGGAATTCTCCTGGAGGTTGTGTATCTTCCATGTTTGCAGGATCGCCCGGCTCTTTAGCAGAGCGCTGGGGTTGTTTCTTTCTTGTAAGGTCTTGCCGTGGGATTTGCTTCCCACTCCTGGTCGTCAAAGACTCTATCTTGGGTTTGAGATGAAGCCGAATGTGCTGTGATTCTGCCGCTTCTCTCCGCTAGCGTTCTGAGGTGGATATCGATAGGTTGATCAGGTCTAAATCCAGGGACAGGTTCTTAACCACTTGCTGAGGTTAAAAAAATGTAACGTGTTCGCAAGGTGCTAATCACGTTATCGGTAAGGAATACGATAGTTGGCAGGTGGCCTGCTCTTCCAGAGAGGAGGCGAGAGCTGAGAACTAAAGGAGGCTTCGAGGGTGTACTGGAGAACAAAGAAGTAACCGTTCAACCAAGTATATTGAAATACTGTCTGTCGAAGTCTGCCTTTTCTATCGTAGAAACAGGCGGTCTTTAAATACACAAATCTGTTCATTTCTAGCATGAACGAAACTAATCAAAGGTATCAATCGATACCATTTAGTAAAACTCCTTAAGTATCAAAGCGATACTTAAAACAAAACATAAAACAAAACCAAGTATCAAACGATACTTAAAACAAACCAAGTATCAAAGCGATACTTAAAACAAAACATAAAACAAAACCAATAACCAAGTATCAAAGCGATACTTAAAACAAAACATAAAACAAAACCAATAACCAAGTACCCGTACCGGTTACAATACTAGAGAGAGTATTCCATAGTAGATAAGAGACATGCTTGTTGGATTTAAAAGTGCAGGAATATTTTGAGGAATTTTGTAACCGGTATGGGTACTCGGTTATTGGTTTTGTTTTATGTTTTGTTTTAAGTATCGCTTTGATACTTAGTTTATTTAAGTATCGTTTTGATACTTGGTTTGTTTTAAGTATCGTTTGATACTAGGTTTTGTTTTATGTTTTGTTTTAAGTATCACTTTGATACTTAGTTTGTTTAAGTATCGTTTTGATACTTGGTTTGTTTTAAGTATCGTTTGATGCTTGGTTTTGTTTTATGTTTTGTCTTAAGTATCGCTTTGATACTTAAGGAGTTTTACCAAAGAGTATCAATTGATACCTTGATTAGTTTCGTTCATGCTAGACATGAACAGATTTGTGTATTTAAAGACCGCTTGTTTCTACGATAGAAAAGGCAGACTTCGACAGACAGTATTTCAATATACTTGGTTGAACGGTTACTTCTTTGTTCCTCAGTACACCCTCGAAGCCTCCTTTAGTTCTCAGCTCTCGCCTCCTCTCTGGAAGAACAGGCCACCTGCCAACTATCGTATCTTTACCGATAACATGATTAGCACCTTGCGAACACGTTACAAATTTGGCCTATTTGTACCACAAGCTGAAATAAAATATACATAAAGTACTTTAAAAAGAGGTATATTTGAAAAATAATTGTCATAGTAGATGATAAAACGATGTGTAGTATAGGGCAGAAACATCATCAATTGAAAAACAGCATAAGAAGTAGGAGAAAGGATCTGTTTACTTAGCCCTTGATATCAAGAGTCTTTTAAATCAGAAAATTTATCAAATCTTGAGGTAAACATAAAGGCATAGGTATAACCTCTCTCACATAGAGCTAACATCTTGAAGCCTTGAGGAATAGGTTTTGCTTGCATCATAATTGTATGAACAGAGCATCTTGTAAATCTTACCATTATCTCATCAATGCCACACTACTCCCTAGTACTAGATTGGCCTGAAACTGCTCTTCCAGGTTCTTGGCCAGTGGTTGTAGCTTTTCTGTCTAATGGCATTGGGAATGGGGCTGGGAGGAAACTGGAGCCACATGAAAATACTATTTTAACTACTCAAATCGGAACCTTGACATATATCGTGTAATATTATGAACAGGAAACTTATGGCTTCCTTCCCAATATAGCCCAATTCTCGCTTTATATACTCTCATGTAAATCAATAAACTAATAAAAATTATTATCTCTCCACTAGTAGTTCTCTACCCTCTGCGTTCTGTCTGGCCTGCATTCTTATACTCTGCATATGCATTTGTGTTCTCAACTAGTGTGTCGAACTCAGCGTCAGGAAAGTACAATTGGAAGAAGGACCCCAGAGTTAATTGGATTATCCTCACATCTCCCCTATTGGTACCAGTGATAGTATTATGGGATGTAAACTCTGGAGGCAGAGTAAGGTATTGTGCATACATTTCGGTGAAAGATGAATCAGCAGAGAGAATGGTAGTAGAGGAGGTAATTCTCGGTCAAGAGCCTAGACCGATTCTCAGTTATTGCAACTTCCTTCTTGCCCATCGTCCTCTACTTCCTCCTCTTCCTCCTCATTTCTATACGCATATTCTTCTAATTCCACCGCATCTTCAGAATCATCAAGATTCATAGAAGCTGCATGTAGTAGGGCAGGATTTAATTCATCCAAAATTGCAAGTGCTGGGTGTTCGATATAGGATGCCATTCTTGCATCAGAGTTTCTAAACATCATTAACAAACCTTCTAGATCCTTACTTTTAAGAGTTCTTCACTTACCATATTATTGAACAGCCAAAATCCTTTCTATCATGCTGTATTCCCTTGTCGCTACCGTTGCAACTCTGCTGTCACATCCCATTTTTCACCCCTGACGTCAAGCTACCAGTAACTATTCTAATTAGGGCTAACATCTTATTCACCCATGTTTAGTGCGACACTAACATCTTTCCGTGAATACGAACGAAGGGATCGCCAATGACCCGTCGTCAGCTTTCCGAAATCCCCTCGGTGTTAATTAGTCTACGGGTACTGTAGCTCCGCTCATGCCGGTGTCCCGTAGCAAGCAGGAAAAAACAATTCACCCAACAACGCGAAACAAAACCCACACCAAGCTTCACTCCGTTTAACCGTAAACTAGTATCATATAAACAACTTCCTCCTCGTAATTAACCGGCAAGTAAGGTAAGTTATCACGTCACCCACACAACATTTAGCCACGAGCCGACAACCCCCCGGAACAGGCACAACCAACCGAACCCGTCCCGTTTTCCAGCGGAAACCTCCGACCTGTACTCGTAGGGCTGGTTTCACCCGGTGGAAATGGTTATGGTTTTCGCCGAATCCGTTTTCCCCTTTTCGGAGAGAAACTCGGTTTTGTGAATGGCTGACCTTGTGACTGTTTCGGGGGAGGCCGAGTATGTGTGTGGCTTTTTGTGCTACTATACCTCTTTATGGTTGTACGATGGGTGGAATAACTTACTCGAGTAGCTTTGTGGGCTGGGTTTGTTGTGGGGGATTTGTTGGTGTTTTCTTCACGAGTAAAAGAAAAAATCAATTGCTATGGTATGATGATATGATACATGAAGGTTTTTATCAACTAGAATTTGGTATCGTACCCCCCCCCCCTTCTTTCTTCTCTCCAGAACCTGTCTGCCTGACCCCCGCCTAGAATGGAATGGAATAAAATGAGTTACTAGTAGTACAGGATAAATGAAAAATGAAAAATGAAGAAAAAAAAAGTTCACCTAAACTCCCGGAAATTCGAAATTCGTGTCATGCTTTCTTCCGCAATTAGCTTTCATTTTTTTTTGTTGGTTCTATATTTTCTTCTCCCGTTCCGTGAATGTCATGAATAGGTCAGAGATGAACATTTGGATAATGTTCCTTTCCTTCAATGGGGTTTTTGGATCCTTGAGTTCTACATTGAAGCGTCTTAATATCTGTAGGACGAGAGACATGTTAGGTTGGTATCTCTGGCCTCTGGATGGAGGGAATGGTGACACGACATATTGCCACCGGCGATTGATTGATAAACGGGAAAAGCTTACCTCGACAACCGTCTTATTGATCTTTTGTGAGGCCAGGTGTTGTCCCATGCACGCCGTGCTCCCGTATCCGAACACGGAGAGGTACTTGGACATGGCATGGTACCTATCCCCGCCGATAGGCAACCACCTCTCGGGCTTGAACTCTTCCGCGTCCTCTCCGAACACGAGTTTATCCCTCTGCGACACGTAAGTGTTAATGCTCAACCACACCCCGCCCGGCACCACCACTCCCGGCAGCACCTCCAGCCCTCCCACCTCACCACCACAACCACCTTCCGGCGCAACCCTGCTGAACTGGCCCTGGAAAGCGGGATTCAACCTCATTGTCTCCTTCACCACCGCCAAGAGGTATGGCAGCCGCAACGTCTGTGCGTACGTCACCACGCCCTCCGCGGAGCTCTGCTCCAGCTCGCCCACCGCGCGCAGCTCCTGCAGGAGCTTCTCGCGCACATCGCCGTGTCGGCAGATGCGGTCGAGGATGGCGCTAATCTCGTAGGCCGTCGGGTCGGAGCCCGCGGTAGTGAAGGCGAGCATCTCGCCCACTAGCTCCTTCTTGCTCAGGGGCGTGTTGTCGTCGTTTCGGCATTGGAGGAGGTCGTGTGACATGTTGCGTTTGCCTGTTGTGTTGCCGTTCTCTAGCAGGTTTGTTGCGAGAGCTTCAGTCATCTGGTAGCGGTGGGTTGTTAGCTAAGTCATGGGATGAAGCGGGGAGGAATGAATGGGAAAGAGTAGAAGGGGAAAGGCGAAGAGAAGAGAGATGGAAGATATAATTTACCCCAATCATATGCCCGTACCCGTGCTTATCCTTAGGCGAAGGCGCCAGATACGGACTTAGCCATTTGGATTTTATAACGTAATTTAGACCAGTAAGGTACCCCATGGTAGCGATCCACACTACGGACTCCTGTTGTTGCATAACCAACAAATGGTCAGTTTCCCATATTTGCTTCTTTTGCCTGTCTTTCTCTCTACCAAGGAAACAACGGCTAGACTACTCTAGTAGTATGCATCATTGCAGCAGACCAGCCTGCCAGAGCTTGGGGCACATTTCCACCCACCCTCACCGTTTTTTTCTTCGGCAGGCAGACTTGACTTACATGTAGGGCTTTGCGGTAACCATTGACATCCGTCCCATTAATGAGGAAGCCCATTCGATTACCGTAGGCGATTTCACTCACTTAAAGGTGCAACAAGCGTTAGCGCGCTGCTTGCTTTTACCGGCAAAAAGAGAAGAGGAAGTCACGAGCACAACAACATACTGGAGTCCATAGCAAAATAGTGTGTCCAGACAGACACGTCCAAAGTCTTGAGCTCCTTTATCCAGGCCAACAAATCATTAATATTCCTGTCGATAACAGGCTCGTACACCCGTACAGATGTCATCGAGTACTACCAACAACATTCCCAAGAGATCATCAGCCCATCCCATCCCTCATCCACCTCTCCCTCTCATTCGTCGTCGGGGGGATGGGACCAAAAAACGTACCGCTCCAGCAATCCTCTTCTTCAACCGTTTATGCTGTTCAGCCCTCCTGCTGGAGAAAACGCTGTAGTCCTCACCAGTATTGTCCGGGTCCATGACGAGGTACCAGGGCGTCTTGTTCAACTCGTTCTTGGTCCCGTATATGGGCTCCAGGGCGCGGGGGTCGGAGATTGACAGCGAGTTGGGCCCGTCCCGGAATACCGGACCATACTTTTTGTGCAAGGCGTGGTCGTTGAGGGATTGTCTGAATGTGAGGATATTTCCCAGGCGCCAGAAGATGGTCAGGCTTGCGAGGACTTGTTATTATTCTCCCGGTTAGTTGTTGTATATGCAGGTGGGTGGATGGGTTGGTGGGTGGGTGGGGCAAATGCCTACATGGTCCAGGAAACTTCCTCAAAGGATGAAAGTACCTTTGGTACACCACGTACCATACCAGAAACGCTGCGAGAGCATGAAGGGAAGAGGAGTGGTACAGCGGCTTGAGTAGTATGTGCTCAACCCGTGATAGAAGTTCTGTTGCTTGATCCATCGTAGTGAGAGGATATAACAGGGAGAAAAAAAAGGTTCAATAGGTTGTGTGTGTGTATTTCTGTTAAATTTATAGTCCGACCCTCCCTTCCCTCATTCACATGGGGAGTGTAATGATGATGATGGGTAGGTAAGGTAAGGTAAGGTAAGGTAGGTAGGTAGGTAGATTGTATGAGGTACTGAACTAAGGAGTATACGCACGAGAGGGGTCTAAAGCTGGCGAACATTGAATCTATATATTTCTCGCCTTCCTTCCCGTCCAAGGATTTCGTTCAACCCCCAGATCTTCATACACACACACCACCACCACCATACAAGGGGGGGGGGGGAGACATGAATGGAGCAGATCGAATTAGATAGATGCATAGATGGACAAGTGGAAGCGGGTGGAGGAAGGGGAGGGGAATAGGGGGGGGGGTTGAAGCTGAGCCTACAAGAATGAATGTCGCAATGTGGCATAAGGGTGACTGAGTGGAGCATCCAGGAATCAGATCAATGGTTACATACAATAGGAAGAAGACTCCGGTACGGTAGGTAAATACAGTTACCATAAGATAGGATTAGGAAAAAAGGAGAGAGAGAGTCACACAATCGTCCATTCCTCTCATTCTTGTTGGGAATACGGTACAAGTACGGTAAGTTAATAGAACGAATGAATAAATAAATAACATATTATGGTACGAGTACTACTCGAGTACAACGCCACTAAGTCCTCCCTTTCCCTTTCCCTCCCCTGGCTCCACAAAAAAACACAAATTTCAAAAAACCCTGAATGAAATTTCCCCAGTCAGGCACTTACTGTGTGGTTCTAACTCAACTGACATACAGTAGTACTCGTGCCAACTCTTCACGAGTATAGTTAGTGCCCGCCAGCCAGCTGATAGCTAATCAAGTCGAGTCAACGTCGACGAACGAGCAACTAATTATGCGGCGCGAAGTAGAGCAATCAAGCGAGCAAGCAAGCAAGCAGCCCCTGCGTGAGATGCACGATTGATTGGGGTAGGGGGGGGGGACTGGGGGGCTTATGACAATCACTCACTCACGCAGGGAGCGAGAGTCGCATATGATCTCCATGAGTACAAGTACCGTACGAACGCAAGATCACATACAGCACCAAGTACTGTACTGTACCCGTACTGTATCGTACTCATTACCCCCGTTCCAAGGCGAGGGTTATCCGAAAACACGGGTCGTGAATTTGTCTGTGGAGGGGGGTGGGAACACGGATATGGCACGGATTTTTTTTTTGCTGCCATACGTTTCTGTCTGAATCCCTGTTTTTCGGGGTATTTCTTTCCTACTCGTACAGTGTGCTGCTAGCTGCGAGGTATGGTTACCATGCTTCGTATCGTGCCAGCTTGTGTGGGTCATGGCTGTCACGGCCCCGGTATGATACAAGTACTCGTACAGTACCGTACGTGCGGGTATCATGCTTGTGGTGTGTGGAGAGCCAGTCTGTCGAACCTCTCATCAAAGTGGCTGGCTGGGAGGGAATCCAGTTTTCTCTGAGGGGTCGAGAGGGCAACGGGCCAATCAGAGGGTGTTGGATAGTACTGCATCCATCACTAAATCGAGTGAATAACCAACTACCGGTACGATAGCTGGCGTTGCTGATGTGGGTGGCCGAGCCCTTCTTTCTTTTCTGCTATAATTTTTCTTTTTCTTCTCCCTCTTGCTCTTCCCTGTTTTTCCTGCCCCGTTGCACTACGCTGCGGAGTCGCGGGCGCCCAACCCGGTGTCTTACTTTATACGGGACCCGAAGGCCGGCCTGAGGCATGATAATTTAGTCTCCACGCGGAATCTTGATAAGCATAGGGCTTCCGGTAGACGAGGAGGCTTGCTCCACCATTATTATTATTATCTATGGGGAGGGGTTCTTTTGGTCTAACTTACTATGATCACTCAGGTACTCCTGCATTACCTGCATTACTGTACTCGTACCGGTACCGTTCACACTAAGCTCCCTGTCTCCCTTATTCTACTCATAAACTCTACTTGTAACTTAGGCCCGTCCGCCCCCTGAACCTTAAACTACTTGTATCACACTTACATATGCCTCCTTCCCCCCCTCCTTCTGTTTTATCTTTCCCCCATGATCTATAAAGCACGCCAACCTTACCGGAATATACCTTATATTAACCCATTAAAGCCCTCCAAATACAGTACCAGTAACCTTTGCAACCCAGGGAGAGAAAGAAAGGAAGGAAGTAAATAATTTTCCTCCTCAACGCCCCCCCAAGCCCATTATCAAAAATTCCCCCGCGCTCGGACCATTAAAAACCCCAAACACCTGCCAAGATCCAGCCCCTCCTCCAAATAGATAAAAGAGAGAGTAAAAATAGAAAACATCCAACAAAAAAAAAGACTAAGGTGGAGCTCCACCTAGATGTAATTTTGACATATCATACTCGCTCGCCCGCCCGCTTACCGGCTGTGGGCATGGCTATCTACCGTAGAAGGTTCCTCCCCCCCCGGGTGATTCATGCGATCTCACTCGGAGCCTAAGTGGGTGAGAAGCGAACCTTCTTCTGTTCCTGTAACCGCGTGACTAGAGGTCATTGAGCGGGTCAGAGGAGGGAGGGAGGGGAGAGGAAGGCTCCGACAACGCATTGGAGGAATCGCGAGAAGTTTGGCGCGAACGTGGTTCCCAGAAAGGCCACCACTGAACGAGAGGTTGAGGTGGGGGGGTGGGGATCTGCGTCTTGGAATTTCGAGAGTGGGGAATGAATTGGGAAGGTGCAGGGGGGGAGGGTAAAACAGGAAGTGACGACATGATAGCCAAAACAGGAGTTTCGGGAGGGGGGGGGAGTGAGAGTGAGAGTGAGAAAAGAAGGGTATCGGTACCAGTATCTACTAGATGGGCCGAAACCGGGTTCTAAGGTCTTCAATGGCACGACGAAAAGCGGCGAGTGACGACCAGGGGCATTTGGCAGGCGGAAAAGTGAGTCTGTCAAAGTAGGGTAATAGAAACAAAAAAATATTCGTTATCATACCTGATCCCTGTCTGCCACCCCAGGTTTTCGTCATGCCCCCGGTGAAGGCTGTTCTTGCATCGATTCAAGTTTCCCTTCCGTGACGTTCACTATTATCCTGTCATAAACACTCTGCACCACCAGAGTTTAAACGCCGAAGTATTGTTTGTTGATCCCACCCACCCCCACTACCATCTACCATGACTACTCGTGTATAGTACAGACACAGTATGTGCTCGGGTGCCGGCACTCGAGACGCTGGTTGGTCCGATACCACCGAACCCAGCGGGCCGGTCCGGTATTGTTCCCTAGTTCCCCGTGTCCTAGCCCTGCCTAAGCTATCTCTCAAGCTCCCGCATCGCGCCGGTCTACAACTCACTGCGCATTCTACTCGAGTATTCCTGCTAGCGATCTAGAACTTCAAAGCACTTCATCTTTCTCATATTAGTACGGCACTTGGCATCTCTGCTATGGCACCGCGATTCCTCGGCCGGCGACGACCATCCCAAATCCGTGCAAGCGCAAGATGCACGCATCTCGATCTGTAACTGCATCTCTCTGCAGTATGCAGGTATTTTCAGATCGGTGCTTGGTTGGAGTACGGTACTCGAGTAGTCATAGGGGATCACTCGTGGCCAGCAGCCAGCTTGGTCTCGGCAGATCATTTGTTAAGACAGGAGTTTGGATGGCTCGCGTCTAGCGAGTAAGGGGGGAAGGAATAATGGTATTTGTTGTTCGGATTGAGTTCGGGTGACTTGTTCGGAGGGATCATGAGTGGAGAGACGGAGCTGGATCGGCTAACGACATACTCGAGCACGGTACTCCGTGACGTGCTAGACAAATAGAGATTTCCAAGCAAACGATTGGGTGCTTTTTTCCTTTTCCATCCTTTGGGCCCTACTCGAGTACTCTCCCCTTTTTTTTGATTCTTTCTTTTGCGATGAGTAGAGTTGTGGTGCTTGCCTTGCCTTGATCCTCGGGTTTTCCATCATCCTCCTCCTCTGAATAACCGCCTCCAAGAACACCGCTGCTCTGAGCTGCGCCCGCATATATCCCTCGAGCTCGTGATATGATTCTCATGCGGGGTGTATTTTTTTCCCCCTTCTTCCTGAGGTAACACCGCAACTACCCATGCCTAACCTATTCCGGCCAGCTAGCTGATTGGGGGAGGGGGAAAGATACCGGGAGACGTAGGGCAACGCTTTAAGGGCTGGCTTACCGGCACTTGCCGAGGGTATACCGGGATTGTATTTCGTGCGTGCATCTTGAGCTTCAAAACTTTGGCGTCGATCCAATCTTCTCTTCTACAGTTAGCATGTTTAATTGCCCACGTGGTGTCTCCATTTGAGCCTTTTTTCATCCCCTTCGGGTTTCATGTGCAGTCGCACCCCGTTTTCCCGGATCATCAAAACTTCAGGATTTCATTCGGTACAGCGGGGCATAGGGCAACGGAGGAAGAGAGTTCATGATACCTGCAGCGCTGAATAGATTCCCTCTACCGATATTAACAATCTTTATTTTAAGCAGTCTAATTGAGGCTCCCGTGATTCCTTTCTTCCGGCCTGCGCTTTCAAAATCACTCTGCAGTACTCGAGTACTCGTGCTGTACCAACAGAGCATCCTGGGAAACTCCATGCATCAAGGGAAGCAACCCCTACCGCCTCTCTGCGATCATCATGGGATGCAAAATGCGGGAAAACCTGCACCCCCCGATGCTATGCTATCCAACCAGTTTATCGCCCAATTGCTATCCTCATCCCTTTATCCTCTTTTCCCTTTTGGGAATAGCTGTTCCGAACCTGCCGCAGGAATGCTGTTCAGAGTAAATTTGTAAGTCCCACCTCGCTGTCCCGGATCTCGATAGTCCGGATACCTCGCTGTCTCGTATGAAGCCCCGCGAGCCCCGAACCTCTCCCCGCCAAAGCCTCGCCCGTTATCCCGGACCACTCGCCGTGCCGGACGGGTTCCTCAAATTTCGGCCGCCCGGGATAGCGAGGTGCGACTGCACAAGAGCAAGGGGTAAAACGCACCAAAACCCCACAGGACCCCGAACGCCCCCGCCCTCCAGTTCGGCGAATGCTTTTACATGAGAATTGGAAGCTGCCACAGAATTTCAACAGCTCAGCGAGAGATATACTTGTACGGTCGAGTGGGATCCAAAATACCGTGGATAGGTCTGAATGTGCAGGGGCTAGGGATAAGATAATGAATGATCTGGTGCATAACTACTGGTAAGGTTTCAGTAGTGATGATAAACCTGAGAAACATGACATCGACGGGATCTCTATTTCTTCCTGCCTCGATCAAATTTAATGGAAGGCTTGTGTTTCTCCATGAGCTGGTTGCGGCGAACCACTAATTTGTGTAAAATCAGCGTCAACATCCCTGCTCCGTTCAGTACCACCTTTTCATGCACAACCCTTGCAATTTGTTGGCAAAGGACCGGGCGCTGGATTCCAGTGTTGGAAATCATTTCCGCTTTGTGTTGGGTGTTGGTGAGGAGTCGGCTGAGCAGGAGTGCATATCATACGTGAACGAATTGAAGATTTGATCCAACAGGAAGAAGAAGAAGAAGAGGGGGCTTCCGATCGCACGAGAAGATGAGAGCTGAAAAAGTTCCAAAATGGTGGTTTCGTTTCTGCGAAGATGGGTGTGTTTGGGTGACTTCTGAGAGGGATGGGGCATGTTACGAAGCTCAAGCCAATCAATTCAGTCCCGAGTGCGATGGATGGCAGTGGGGCGGTAAGGGCGGGGCAGAGGCTTGGAGCTCGAATGTGTTAAGTTTGCTGGCGTAAAGCGCAACACACTTTCACCGAGCGAACGAGGTAAGGGGAGTTGTTTGCGGGGAGCCGGAAAGCCGGTGAGTGTTTGTACTCGTACGGGCCATGGAGGGTTGTGTAGAGACAGTATGTGCACTTCCTTTGCTCAGGCAAGTCCCTGAGGTGAAAGTATGTTTTTTTCAGAAACCGTTGATGGAGTTGTGGTTTCGGCGAGGCTGGGAGCTGGATTGTGCCGCACGAGTGCTGGTGCGGCGTGCGCACCTCTACCGCACCCGAACACAAGCCAGGGAGCTGGGACGCGAAGTTAAACCACAATCCTCGCGCTTCACGGCTTTGCCGGGCGGATGGTACACCATCCTATGTAACGAAGAACTGTGACCCCGGTATACACTACTCGCGCAGCTACAGCGCCTGTGCTTCTTCCAAACTCAAGAGATGGAAGACAATATGCATTGCCCCAAACTTAGGGTTATGGTGCCCCGAAACCGGAAACGAAACGAAGCGGCGTCTTGACTGGTGCTGACGGTGGAGGTTATATGGAGCATACGTTTGCATCGTTTTCGGCAACCTTTCCTCTGAACCGCAGAACTAGGATAACCATTTTTTGTGCAATTTCTGGCACATTTTGCCTGGGATTGAGTGTCATGTCCTAAGGGGCTGGTATGGCATTCGGAATATACGATACCCGCAGGTCTCATGATCCAGGGAATGCCACTACGACACACAGCTGCAGTACCGTACGGTATCTACACTCACCTAAATTGACGTCGAAATATCAGGACAACCAGGCAGATACACACTCCCGCTTGGGCTAAACGTTTGCACGTGAGGGCAGGGAACAATCTGTTTATCCAATCGATGAACACTGATGGCTAAAGATTGCCCAAAACCACACAAGCGCAGCAGGCAGGCATACCGGTACTTCTAAACTCGGTAATTGAAGGAAATATATCCCACCCAGCCAGTAGGGCAAGAGCACACACCGGCAGGAAACAACCGAATACCCCGCCTGTCACCCTACGGCGAAGGATTGGGCATTACCATATACTCGAGTAAGCACAAGATATGCGCTTTTATGAAAACCAGGGATTAGGGAAAAACGAAACGTTTCCCCCATGGCTGCAGCATTGAAGCACGGACAACCGCCCTCCGCCTCCCGGGAGTCAGTCACATGAATGGTGGGAAACTGGCTAACCAACAGCGCTCGGAATACACTTTCGTATCCGGGGAATCGGAATATGGAAGCAACCAACACCCAAGTGCAGTTCCAGGTCTTCTACGCACAGGGATATTCTAAGCAGCAGCGGGAAGAGTATCGTCCGGATAAATACCGACCGTGCCCCCCGGATACCTCCTAGCATAGTCCATGACTCGGTGGCGACAAGGAAACTTGACGCACTACAGCGGCCCCGTCGCACCTGTAGTGGGTGGGGGTGATAACCGGAGGTTTTGAATAGACTCCCTCCTTCTTTCCTTTAACTTCGATATAACCTCAAAGAGAGAACAAGTAGGGTACGTCATGAACCCCCACCGAACAAAACATTCCCGGACAAAACAGAACCGCCAAGGCACCTCAGGGCTCAATCTCAACACACTATGCACCAGCATTACCACACCCTGCCACTGCCGGAGGCCGTTCAAGAGGAGTATATATCGAGGATGGAATGATGCACCGTAGGGAGATTTGGGGTGCAGTATAGGTAAAAGGTGGTGAGAATAACTTGCTTAATCCCCTATTCGATATCATACATACACCTAAGGCCACCCTACCTATCCCAACGAGAAACCTCTAATACGGCTCCCTCCCGCCATTCCCCCCGAACACGCCCGCACCCCCATCCAATCAGAGCAACACTCCGGACAACCTCAGGCAAACCGCAAGCACGAGTGCGAATCCATGACCCCACACCTACCAATCAACCTTCGCCTCTCGACGTTCATACATGACATTACCGTACGGTACTCCCCACACCTCAGGATTGCCATCGCGTCGACCTGGGCCGACCTATTAATGCCATATCAAGCCGGCAAGGTACTGTTCACTGCGCAGTATCAAGCACGCAAGAAAAGTAAACTCCAACCCTACAGCTAATCTTCCGCGACGGCGTCTCGATGCAAAGTTGTCAGCGGAGCATAGGTATCATGTCTAACTATCTATCCACTTATTAATTAATTAATTAATTTACTCACTTTATTTTTTTCGTTCCGTTTCTTTGTAGAGTACAGTATAAACCTTACATACACATCCACTTGCCTGGCTGACCAACTTAACTAGCTATACCCGTCGTACACCATTCATCTCACACTCCGAGGGGGGGGAAGGAAAAGGAAAAGGAAAAAGGATAGGTCTTGTGGTAATCACTGACCGGACCGGGGAAACAAAATGGCACCCATGCACAACAAAATACATATGATGAACGACAAACGCCGCGTAGAACACAGCTAAGATACACGCTCCGACTCGAGTAAAGTAGAACGGAACGGAACAGAAAATAACAGAACAGGCGGGATAAAATAGTGATAATAAAAGAGATGGGAATTTATCATAGCAAGAAGTAGTAGAAGCAACGAGGGTCTGAAAAGCCAAAATGGAATCCGTTGGTTTCATCGCTGGGGGTTAGTATCATTATTACTATCCCCCTCTTCCCACATCACATCAATCTCCACCACCTCCACCTCCATCCTGCGTGTCATCACCATCATCACTCTGTCCACGACGACAACCGGGGTTCCCTTCCTTTCCCTCTTTCCACCATTTCAGTTTCCACCAGCCTCCTATCGCGCCTTGCAAGATCCTCTCTTTCCTAGAGCTCCTGCCGGAGCCACCACGACCAATGTAGCTCCCTTTCCGGGTATACCTCCTCCCACCCGGGCCCTTCCTTAACAGACTCGTGCCCTCATCAACGTCGCTTCCAGCCTCTTCTTCATCCCTTGGGAGTCCTCCCTCGTCTTGGAGTTCTCCCCAGATCTCTTCCACTTCCGACAGTGCACGCCTCCGTTTTAGGAACTTGCTGCGGGCGGATGGAGATGACGGGGAGAGGAGTTGCTGGTTTGTGTCGATTTCTGAGCTCTCTCCTTCAGTGTCTGTCGAAGGATCTGAGGAGTCGGTGTCTATGAAACCTATGCCGGGAGAGAGCGCGCCTGCGGCGCCTGCGGACGGGCCCGTTTGTTCTTGATTTAGGCGCCAGGAGAGGGCAAGAACGCCGGTTAAGAGGATGGCAGTGCCAAGGGCAATCTTTTGCATCCCATGTTAACGTAATTCTAAAGAGGGGGGGTGAACGAAAGAGGTGGATACCAAGCAGCCGTGTAACAGCGTGAGTCTGGATGCCTGTCTATAATACAAAAGACCGTCTAAGATAGCGATTATGTTATATACGCAGAAAACAAGAGGATATAGAACACTAGTTGAGCAAAGCTTTAGTCCGCGGTGGAGGTAGTATAGCTGTGTCAGCGCGAGGGCTGCAAGGCCGAGTAGGATCATCCAGGATTGCCAGCGGTTGAATTGGTTGTGTCGGTCGACTATTGTGCGAACAAGGAGCTCGACAGCGGATTTGGCCAGGAGGAGACAGTGAGCTGATAGTATTCCACTTTACACATTCAGAAACAAAAAGTCAGCGTCCTGCAACAAGCACCCCCTAACTTCCGTCCCATCTCGGAATAAACAAACTCGCACCTAACGCAGCCATATGCAACGCCCCGAACCATCCTCATCTTGGCAGTATGTTTCAGTCTAGGCCGTAAAATTGAACTCGCTTTCGTCGCCCCAAGAATCCCAAAAACCAACAAAGCCGTGCACGCCATCCACGACAAAAACGTCTTCTTCGCCAACAAATCCAGCAGCTCATCAAGACTGTGCGCGGGCTCCTTCATCGCCCCGAACGCCGCGATTAGCGCGGCGCCAATGCACACGAGAATGGTTCCTATCAGCGAGTACCGAGTGAACGGTTCCGACAGGATTAAAGTCGCGCAGATAGAGTTGAAGACCAAGCCCGAAGCCTGCAGCGGTGAGAGAATGACCAGTGGCAAGGTGGTAATTTGAATACTGGAACCCAAGATATTAGACACTATGAATAGTAGGATTCCAATCTATGAACATTATTTTAGAATTAGCTCGAGCCCTAGCACTGGTTGTGAGATATTTTGGAGAGCACTGATGAGTTACCTGCCACATTCGCCGGCGATGCGGTGGCCGCTTCTTGATATGCGGGGGTCGATCATCTTCCAGCAGATGAGACTTGCGCTGCAGCGTTAAACCCAAGCTCTGCACACTCGTCGACAGCACCCCGACACATACACCTATCGTAATCTGGGCACCGGAAGAGAGATCGCCGAGGCCCACCATGAAGAGCAACTTTATCCCGCTCCCTTTCACGGATGAGCGAGGCGGGGGGGGTTAGAGGGGGCGTTCGTTATTAGCGATAGGGCGCGTGTCGTCGTCTCCAATACAGTACGGTAGGTAGGTTGCAAAGATGGAGGTTCGTGTTGTACTGGACGGGTGCGTATCTGAGTAAAAAAGAGATGAGGAAAGAGCAGCCAGCTGGGTCGGAGTGCACTTTCGCTTAAATCTCCATGACGGAGTTTCCTGAAGTTATGAGTGGAAAAGAAAAAGAAAACAATAGAGTTGGCTGGCCACTGGTATGCTAAAAGGGTGAAGGAGTGGCCAGAATGTTGAATGGCGGAAATGGAGGAAAATAATGCCTGACTGGCCAGCTGTCTCAGGTTGTCTTTCTATCGAGTGGGGAGGAGGCCACGGTCGAGGAGGGAGAATGAGGAGAACGGAGCTAAAGTTAGCCGCAGATGGGTTAAAGTACAAAGAGAGTAAGGATCTCCATAGTTTAAAAAGGAAATACACGCAATTTATTGAAGAGAAATTCGATACGGGTATGTAGCCTACGCCCTGATAATGATTTGAGATGCGCTGTCGCCAGATGCATCTATTAACATATTGTAACAATGTATGAAGGGTGGTTCGGCAGTGTGCAGTGTATCATATACTTGTGCATATTATCTTTTACTTATTCTATGCCATTTTCCCATTCTTCTTTCGGGTCCTTCCTTTATTCTATAGAATCTATACCTCTTCCATCACCGGTAACCCTACTCGAGTACTCTTCTAGAACTCATCCCCCAATAGTCCTCAGGCATCGCGGTCGGGACGGGTCCACATGACAGTCGCGAAACCAAAAGCGAACCAGGGTATCATCATACTTGTAAATGAAATGAATAAGCATCATTCAATCTCCCGGCCCAAACATGAGGAACTCGACATGGTGAATCCAGACGGACCCCTCGCCGTCGTACCTGGGGGGTAATTAATTATAAACCTCCATAAGACCCCACACCGCTATCATTGTTGCGCGGTGAATAAAGCGTCCATTGCATATATGATACCGTCAAAACAACATATTTGATACTTCTCCGACTCGACTACCAAACACCCCCAATCTCATCTTCTCCCCTTTTTTGGTTCGTCCGTAGGGCTGTGACAAAGTCCCGTATCCTTGCGCCGGCTCTCCCTCAGTGGACCCCAAAGCGTGCGTCTGGCGCCTCGATGGCTGGGAATCCGATTAGGTGCACTTCATACCATAGCATTGTATTGTATTGCAAAAGTGCCGATATTCCTACAAGGAAGAAGAGAAAAAAAGGTTCCAGTACTACAAGTACAAGTACGATACAAGTATAGTCGACAGAAGTTATAGCGCGCTTCTTTCAGCTTACCGGTACTCGTACATCAATCGGATGATGGTACTGTGGCGAGGAGAGATTCCTGCAGGAAATTTGGTCCATCGTTCCAGGAGCTAGTTTGCTCGGGTAAGCACCGGACGCAGTGTTGTGTATCTATACTCGAGTAAGGGGGGAGGAGAGCCGCGCTCCTAAAAAATGCACTTTTTGCAGTGTTGAGGTGCAACAAGTGAGCGGACAGCTACAGCCCCTACCTAATACCAACATATTGTCCGCTCATATACTCACTACCGGTATGTCTAGAAGTGCTGGCGCATCCCCAATCGACCCCGATGGAGTTCGAAAATGCTAATTTAAAGGTACCGTGCATTCGGTTGAGTAGCGCGCCTGGCCGATGTACTGTACAGCAAAATATTCTATCAATATTATCTAGAAGGGTATCCATTAAACGCATATCGCCCGATAGTTCTGGGCTACTACCATACCCTCACAAGATACAAATCACCATATCATGCACAATGGAGCCGAGCCTAAATTTAGCAACTCGTGGTTAGCCAATCTGGTACCATTGAAACTTGCACTGTAAGAGAAGCAAGATCAGGAGTTCATTCATATGTTATCACTCGAATATCTGATTAGAAAGCCAGGGTCAAGAATGGCCCACGCAAGAGTACCAGAGCTATGCGATTCGTGACCCCCACCCCGATATTAGCACCTATAGTACAAATACAAGAACTTAATTTCCTTGTAGTTCATTAGGACCCTCCTGTTTACACTAGTATTTCCTCAACCCGGACACACTCCGGGTCTATTAGAGGCTCCATGCCTCCCCCACAGTATGCCGTAAGAACCCAAACAAACGGATCTTGTGCTAGCATGTTGGAGTTGCTACTTGTGCTCAGAGCGAGGTCCAGTGTTTCTCCCTCCCTCCTTCCGTTATCTATCTCGAAAAGCCGGTTTTTTGGAGTGATTTGTGCCCCTTTTCGGCAGAGGAAATTTTGGACCAACCGACGGTAGTACTCGAGTAACTTATACGAGCACTGTAAGATGGTCCGCTCGTTCGAGCCCTTACTGTGAATGAGTAGGATCAGTTGAAGCTGAAAAACCTGTAGACTATCCGATCCCGTCGGCTGTACCAACACTCGGCCATACACCTCCAGCCTCCTACTTGAGGCAGTGCCCTGAGCGTGTACTGTACTCGTACAGTGCCATTCTTATTGATCGAGAATACGGGTAGAAACGAAAAGAAACTCACACAGCCTAAAGCGCGAACTAGCCATAATTTGCAGTACGCCTACTTCCTCGAGACCACGCCTATGGGGGCATGAACAAGGCGCTGCAAGAAATACAGCCTTGACGATATTGGCAGTCGAGATAAGTGGAGCTACCGGTATTACTGGAATACAGTACCGGTACTATACACAAAACAAAGCCTAGCTTTCTAATCAGCCCCAAAGCTTTATGATATCATACCGATAAGGTCGACCGAAAGCCCGGGCTGACGAGGTGAATCCTCCCCAGAAACAGCCTTATGAAACGAGGACGGAGATGCCCATGTCGGCCCAGCGGCGGATAAAACCGAAAGACCCCCCCGTGCAACCATATGCCTAGCATCGAGTGATAATCCGTCATTCGCACCCAAGTCCGGTTTTCCCGCAAAATAGCTCTCAAAGTCCAATATTCAAATGCACAAAAAGCTGCATTTTTAAATCACTCGTGATCGAAACCCATTGGTTAGCCTTGAGCCTCCGTTTCTGTGCTTCCAAGTCCCCCTTCCGGTTGTGCTCGTACATGTTCGTTTCTTGTCTTACCCTGCCAGAGCCTCTTTCGCGTATCGTCGTCACACTAAGCTATCGCTCCGCATTTTTTCCAACCTCACCCCACCGCCGGCAACAACGGTTTTATCTTTTCTCGATACCAGATACACTTCTATCCGTGATTTTCCTGCTTTCATCTACTTCGGTCTAATACCTTTTACTTGTGGGTTCGTGATAGATAGAAAGCTCTATTGCTTTCCACACCTTGAAGCAGCCAATCTTAAGTTTAATCAATCAAACAATAAACTACATTCACCATGGCGCACGCTCTCAGCGATGACCAGGTCAGCAGTCCTTCCCTTCAAGAACCCACCTTCAAAGAGCTGACTAAAACAATTCAGGTCAACAACGAACTAAAAAAGATGGTAGCCTTCATAAAACAGGAAGCCCTCGAGAAAGCCCGTGAGATCAGCATAAAAGCCGACGAGGAGTTCGCCATCGAAAAGTCCAAACTGGTCCGCACGGAGACGCTAGCGATAGACGCTCAGTACGAACGCAAGTTCAAGCAGGCCGAACTGTCGCAGCAAATCGCGCGCTCAAACGTCATGAACAAGACGCGGCTTAAGGTGCTCGCTGCGAGGCAGCAGCTCTTGGACGACATCTTTGATAAAGCCCGCGAGAGGTTGGTGGACATTAACAAGGATGAGGGGAGGTACGAAGAGGTATTGAAGAATCTGGTGTTGGAGTGTGTGTATGCGCTTGATGAGAGGAGAGTTAGCATTCGTGTCAGGGAGAAGGATGTAGGGGTTGTCAAGCGCGCGGTGGAGAAGGCCAAGGGGGAGTATAAAGGGGAGTTGCAGGTGGAGATTGCAGAGGGGAATTGGTTGCCGGCTGAGGGGTTTGTCTATTCTCTTATCCCCATTACCACCCTCTTGTGCCATCTAACAATGGATACATGTGTCACATAGCTACGGCGGGATCTACATGATCAGTGGCAGCGGAAAAATCTCCATCAACAACACTCTAGAAGAACGCCTCAAGCTTCTGGAAGCAGAAGCTCTACCAGCCGTCCGTGCCAGCATCTTTGGACAAAACCCCAATCGCAAGTTCTACGATTGATTGATTGGCTGGCTTCGTTAACCTCCTTCATACTAACCGTGGATATGCATGTTTTCACTTTTACTCCATTACTTTTCAGGGGGAAAACCTGTGATTATGCTTTTCCCGCTTCTTCCCTTCTTTCTATAGCTCTTCCTATACCATACATATGGTGCCGAAACATTGACTCCGCATTCACTCCTCTCCCCACTTTCTCTCCGTGCCGTAGCATAGCGTGATAGAGCTTCTGAGCATGACTCCCACCGCCCATTTATCCATGCTAACCCTGCCGAGATTATCCCCTATCCGGAATCTCCGACCTTGCGTATCCACCATATCCACGAGATACGCATTATACACCCGCTCTCTCTACTAGTACCACACCGTACCAAATCGCAGCACAGCAGAGGACAGGACAGTGAGCGCACACACGTCGCCACACCCCAGATAAAACCGCCATAGCCGGACTACCGTACGGTACCGCACCCTGTCCCGGACGCCATCAATCCGGTCCTCACCGGAGATGAGATTATTCCGGACACAACACCAGTGATCAACTTGCTCTTTGATATTGCACCTCAGCACTTGCCGAATCATTGAAGGACTCGAATGGTGGACGACCGGGTGGTTATGTATGTAATATGTGTTAGACGCATTTAAATTGTTCTACCTGCAATTCCCAGTGAGTGAGAGGGTGAGTGATGCGGTGTGCTGTCGATGCGTGGTGCGATGCGGAGACATGAAAAGTTCGGTCTTGGCTTGGGACATTAGGACTAGTGAGGCATTATAGATCGATGGATGGGTCGATGGATAGATGGTAGGAACGGAATGGTGTTGAGGTAGCTACAGTAACTTGACCTCCTAATGAGCGAAAGGGAAGAGAGAAGGGGAAAAAAAGTCATAACGCCAGTTATTTTCGCAAGATTTTGGTAAGGGAATGAGGTCAAAAGAGAAAGAAAGAAAGAAAGAAACTTTGAGAAAGAAAGGAGAGAAGGGAAAGCCTCAGGTATGAGTACTAGAATACATCAAGTGCGGGGGAAGAGGGAACCAAAACACATTATGATATTGCCAATAGTCGCTACTCCGCCCCCTCCACCCCCTCATCCCCTATATCATCCCCCTCCATCTTCTCCTTCGGTTTCAACTTCAACTTCGTCTGTGTCTTCCCGCCCTTTCCGGCCCACTCCGTGCCAAAAGCGGTGTCAACAACAAGGTTCATCTTCTCCCTCTTCCTCACGCCAAACCTGAGCCTGAACATCAACCTCTCGATAACGTCCTTCGACTCCGTCCTCGACAGATTCTGCGCATTCGTATCCCTAATCTTGGAGAACATGTTCCTAAAGTTCTCCACGAGTACATCTACCTCTAGATCGTTCATGTTAGGTTCACCGGATGTGGGGCCGTCATCGATGGCGATGTCCAGGATGCATATGGTCGCGCGGAGCTCGTCGTAGTCCGTGTCGTTGTTGACTTCAAAGGTCGGGCTGGTTTTTAGGAGTCGGGCGAAGCGCTGGAGCCGGACGAGGTCTGGATAGTCTTTACTGAGGTAGGTGGGGTCTTGGAAGAGGTATGCGAGGGCTAGCCTCCGGCGGAAGAGATGGGCACGCGGGGTGACGCATGGGAGAGTGGTCAAGAGGTTGTAGCGGATGTCTGGGTCGTTGATTGTGGAGATGAAATTGTGACCAATTGATAGAGTCTTTGGAGAATGTCAGGATTGAAAGCACGAGTGTGCGGGTGGGGGTATTGGGGACTTGCGGTTTCTTCCCACCTAGTTTTGGGGATCGCGTGAAACAGGTTCTCCAGTGAGTCTTCAATAGCAGCACGTAGAGATGGGCACTTGGCGACACGCACGTCAAGCGCAAGGCGGCCTAGGAGTTTGCATGCTTCTTTAAACACTTCCTCATCCGAAGATATTCTAGACTCTATCAGTAAATTCTGAGAATTGGTTTTTGAAAGGGAAATTGAATTCTAACCCATGAGCCATCTTGCCAATATACTTGACTACCAACTGGATATTCCAGTAATCAAGAGGAACGTCATCTATGGCATCCAAGTCAGTTTGGTATATTAGATTTTGATATCACCCGATCCGTTACCTTTTCTAGATGACCGCCCTAGACGAACAGGCGCATCAACGTTAAGGGCATCCTCCCTCCCGCCCAGAAGCTGAAATATATGCACCAGCCCGTGGCTAGATAAAGCATGAAGGAGTTCCTCCGTTGACAAGCAACAAAGAGTTTGGTAGTATGCGAACGACAGATCCTGATTGCTCTCCAAAGCCACTGTACAGCTGGTAAGCAGGGGTAATACAACTAACACCGAGACAAACGTACTCTCTATAAACATCCATTCGAGAATTTTGTCAGAAAACTTGACGCCGATTTCCATCATGTCACGCACAAAGCCCGACACAAGAGTCTCTCGACGCACCCGAATATCTACCGTCATGATTATATTAGCCTATGAGATATTGAATCACGACACGAATTCGGCATATCCAACCTGCAAGGTTCGCTGTTTCCCAACCCTTTTTCAAGTTTTCTAAGGGGAAAGCAACTCTGCTCTTAGGGATGCGTGCCTTGTCTACGTCAAAAAAGTGCCATGATTTCTCAATCCTCCAAGCGTCCTTCCTATCAAGAGCACCTAAGAGTTTGCTCGCTTGCCCTTCCCCAAGCTTGCTCCCTATTTCTTCCTCAGAAGGCCTAGTCCTACCTTCTCCATCTGGGGTCTCCTTTTGAGCATCCTCGAACATTTTACGTGCCTTGATTATATCATCACCAAGTGATGATCTCTTGGCTCGCTCTTCAATAATCCTATCAAGAGAAAACTTATAGGTCTGAGGCTTCGGCATCTCAGGAGGTCTTTTCGGAATAGTAACGTTCCTCAACCGCAAAACAATACCATCCGGTTCTTTCTTTTTTTGCGGGGTTTGCGCTGGCGGCTTTCGGGCGCGAAACATCGATCCAAGGTCTTCGAGACCATCGGAATCTTCACTCTCCTCACCATCAGAGCTTGGTACGACTCGCTGTCGTTTAGCTGGTTGGTCTCTAGGCATTGACGATGGTTGAGTCGATGCGTCTGAGACGGAGCTCTCCCGCAAAAGCTGTCTGGTTGGTGAGCTGATCTTTTCCTGATCATCAGCAAACAATGGTGAGTTTGTCAAAGGAAGGCTGGATAGGCTCACAGTTGGATCCTCCTCAAAACTTGTCGAGCCCTGGCGACGAGTGACACCTTCCTGGGAAGCAGCCTGCCTTGTGGACTCGTTACGGGAACCGGCATTTAGTGTCTGAGATGAAGCCGGCTTGAAGAAGTTAGTAATTCTTCCGCTGGCTGCTGGTTTTGTGGCTTTACTACTTCGAGCCGACATGGTCATTGGAAACTTTTTTAGACCTCAATTATACCTAGCTGTGGCGGTAGGGTGGCGGTGGAGAGGGAAAGAATCCGGACCAGATGAAACCAGATTGAGTGGTGGTGGGTTGAAGGAGTTAAGACTGTTGGTGGGGTAACTTTACCGGTAGACGCGTTTTATTACAAAGTCAGTGCGAACGTGAAATTGCAGCTGGCTGCTCGTTGCATCACTTTTCTCAAAGGCAAGCCATTTTAGCGCCAAGGGATTTGAGTCCACAAAGCCAGCCTCAGCCACATATCCATCAGCCACGCCAGTTCTCTTCTCAAGCCAAAGGGAAAGGGAAGAAATGTCTCTAACCCCGGCTCCCCTTTCTCCGGTCGGGGATATCCCTCCACATTTTCCAGAATCCAGGATACCAACAGGGGTTCACCGGCTCTTCACGAAACTCCAGAGCACTCGAGTGCTGCACCGGTAGAGGCGTTTCCCCATCTTTTCCCTTTCTTTTCCGTTCTCCTCCCACATGGACCCCGTCCTAGTGCTCGTGCAAAGCAATATGGAGGAAGAGGAGTGTCAAGGTTTTATGCAACTTATGCTTAATTTAAATGGGGTTAGATGACGGTCATCGCACCCGTACAGTAACGCCTTGCGGAGAGTATTTTTTTTAAGGGTTCTACAAAATTATCGCATGGTTTATCATGACGCTGTTGTTGGGGTCGGTAGGGATGACAAGATGAACGGCGGTACGAGTAGCAGTATGGAAAGAGGAGAGGGCTCTGCCGCGGGAGGGGGTTTACGGTGTTCTACCGGTACTGTGCTCGGGTACTAGGATAGTAAGGTATCACGAAAATCAAAACCATTGTTTCCAGTATGCTCGTCACATGTTGTCCCCCGTGCTTTTTCATGTTGTCAAGCAAAGCAGGGCTCGATGCACGTTCCACGACACGGCAAAGCGGGTGGGCGCTCATCCGTTCCAAGCGGCCTTGAAAATTTGTGGGCTGCCGGTAGCCTATCTCCGAGACGCCCTCTGCGCTGCAGGGCAGAAGCCAGCAGTCGGCAGGAAGCTCCCATCTGCTTCCACTTGTACTCGTACGAGTACGAGTACAGTACCGGTAGTCTACTCGGGTACGGATCCGTCGATGAGAACGCAAGTGGGACCAGTGAGATCGAAATGGCACCGTGTGAGCACTCGAGTAACGGTACTCTGGCCGGCTTCTAGCTTTCCATGATCTTCCTGTAGCGGCTACTATGACTGTCTAATCCATAATCCTTTTTCTTCCATGAAAACTTGGTTTGTAATGCGTTCCACCACAACCTACCGGTACTACTAAGGATGAAACTTGAGTGGAAAAGAAGGAAAAAAAGTAAGAGAGGAGGAGCCCAGGTGGGGAAGAGGAAGGGAGAAAAAAGAAAGGAAAAGTAAAAAAGTAAGAATTCCTATCAGACCTATGATCGGTCATTGCGGAAGCGGGGAAACTATTGTGAATACCGGTACTCGAGCACGAGTACAATACGGTAAGTTGGGCCCAATCGTTGCTTATTGTACGAGTACTCGAGAAGTCTGATCAGGTTTTTCTTCCAAGCGAGTTCTCGGATTTTGGCCGCAACGATTGGAGCTTTCTGGATCAGAGTAATCATTTCTCGATACTCACCACTCAAGTGGTTAGAGATGAGAGGGATTCTGACCCTTTCTGCACCTCAGCATGCAACACACCGGTAGGCTTTTGCTTATCAAGATTAATACCAGCATGCTTGCGGTGCCGTGACGTTTAAAACTACTGCTACTCTTACCGGTACTGCATACCACCAAAATTCATCGCCTCTGAAGCTCAGAGCCTATGGCTGACTAGTGGCTGTGTGCGATACCGGTGCCGGTACTGTTCTGTACTAGTACATACAGTAGCGGTCCTACCGGTATTCACGAATGTCTCGAAATTACGAGCAGCGCGCAAGTGCAGAAAAGAAAAGAAAAAAGTACTCGTACAGACACCCCCTTGGATCACCTTCCTTCCTCATGGGACAACAACGTTATGGTAGCCAATATCGCAAAGACACCGAATGGCTCGGGGGTATTCTTTTTTGCTTACAGTAAATGTCCGTTGGAAGCAGGCGATAGCATCACAGTCGATTTTAGCCTAGTGAGCCAACTGTAGACTCGTCACCACTAATCTGATATTTCTCTGTATCTTCGGAGTCTTCTTGTATCTAGGGGAGGTTTCAGGCCGTCGTGTTTCTTGGGCTCAGGTTCCCCTATGCTCAGCTTACAGTAGCCCTCCCGAATTAGGGGGACTTTCACACTCCCGAACCTGTATTGGTGCATGTACGGTGCTTGTAACCAGTTCGCGCGCCCCATACCATATTTGGCGTCCCTTTGGGTGGGGTCTCTCTACGACATGGTGTACTAGTACTAGTAGAGTACCGAGCTCGAGTACTCGTACTGCTTTGATCTTTGATTTCCTCCTGGCTCCTTGGGGGGAACTGTTTTTCGATATCCTTTCGGTGGCCCTTCCATAGTAGACTGTGAGAGGTGCTATCCAGTCTCATCTGCCACGCCTGTTTCGGCTTTTGGTGCTGGGCGTTGGGCAATTCATTCATTTATTAAATTTTGCTATCACGGTACCGGTACATAACTGTAGAGGTGCAGTACCGGTGCTGGTAGACTACGGCATTTCCTCTGCTTTGGCTCCGTTGCTGTCGGGCCTACGCTGGCCTGCTCGCGTTGCCTAAGCACCACACTTCCCCCATTCGCCTAGCTCAGACTAGACTACGCCCCCTCTCGCATTTGCATTGATTCATCATTGGGGGAGGAATATTTCCCCTTCTCTTATTGAATCTCCGTTATCCCTTTCCCTTCTCCCTCTCTCACCTTCATCCTATTTCATACCCTTTGTCCCTCCCCTAGGTTTGGTGTTCACCAAGATACGCTTTCCGAGTGGGCTTCTGTTCCTTCCCCATATTATTTTCGCCTGTTTGTGTGAGATTAGGGGGCCAACACGTCGCGTTTGCCGGGTTCCTTGCTGACCGGAGAAAGTTCTAATCGCCAAATATAGCCCCTGGGCTCCACTCAGACCGAGACGGCTACCGAGTTTGCTGGAGGGAGGTACGGTAGCAGGTCAGGAGAAAATCCCCCCCTTCTCGGATCTTCAGGATTCCTTCTCTCGATACTTATCCTTTACCAGATTTCACCTCTTGTTTGCTTGTTTTGCATCGTTTCCGACGGTTCCGGATTACTGCATTACGCCCACCATTGCTACACTCTTTTTCCATAACTTCCTACGGTTCGACAGCATTGCTTTACAAAAGTTACCCCCCATTGACAGGTACCTAATTTTTACAATAACACTGGCCACATCAACACCGCCCCGTTCTGTTTTTCTTTCTATTCGTCCACGATGACGGGGAATCCTGCGTCGCCGACCGCGACGAAACGTTTACGGTGGGCAACCCAGCGGGTTCCTGGGATGGAAGCTGTGCGGAAGAGGGACACGATAATGAGAGCTTTGTCAATGTCGCGAAGGTCTCCAGAAAAGATGGAGGCAGATGTTTCGGGGACAGGAGGGGGCTTTGGTGGTCAAATGAATCCGGGGTCGGGAGGGTCAGAAGAAGGGTCTACCCAGCGGCGTATATTCGTTAACGAGCCTTTGCCACCAGAGTGCCTTGACGAGGATGGTTCCCCTTCACAGTGGTTCTCTCGAAACAAAATTCGCACGGCTAAATACACACCTCTCATATTTGTTCCTAAAAATCTGTGGCTCCAGTTCCACAATGTTGCTAACGTTTATTTCCTTTTTGTCACCATACTTGCTGTACGTTGAACTTTGAAGGAACTATTCTCCTTTGTACATTGTCTGACAGCTTATATCCAGATATTTCCCATATTTGGCGCGAGCAATCCAGCTTTAGGTTCGGTGCCTTTAATTGTGATTTTATTGATTACGGCCGTCAAGGATGCGATCGAGGATTATCGTCGGACGGTGCTCGATATTGAGCTCAACAATACTCCGATTCATTTATTGGTCGATTGGCATAATCCTAATGTTACCGACGAAAATATCAGCCATTGGCGCCGGATTAAGAAGGCTACGTCTAGGGGTATCCGGCATCTCGTTTCGCTCTACAAACGGCAGAGGCAGAAGAAAAAGGGGAAGCAGCTTGGAGATGAAAACGCACTGCAACGCAGTCAGACGAGGGCATCAGTCTATTCAGTTATGACCGGGCACTCGGAGTCTATTCAAATGACACCGGTCTCTTCTCCAACCCCTGACAAGCAACGCTTTTCCTTTGAAGGTCCGTCTGGTGCTGGCGGTACCCACCTGACAGTCCCGAATCCCAAGAGGCAAAGCTCTTCGAAGCCACCTGCTCGGTTTTTTGGTAATGTTATCGATCCTCACAAACAGACTCCTGGGAAAGCGAGGTTTAAGAGGGATTACTGGAAAAATGTTCGGGTTGGGGATTTTGTGAGGGTTTACAACGATGAGGAAATTCCCGCTGATGTCATCATTCTTTCCACCTCCGACGCCGATGGCGCATGTTATGTTGAGACAAAGAATTTAGATGGTGAAACTAACCTCAAGGTTCGACATGCGTTGCATTGTGGAAGGAGGGTTAGACACGCCAAAGACTGCGAAGCTGCAGCTTTTACTTTGGAAAGCGAGAATCCTCACGCCAACCTTTACTCTTACAGCGGGGTGGTTAAATGGACACAGAAAGATCCTACAGACCCTGGGAAGGAGGGGACGCCAATGCAGGAGCCGGTATCGATCAACAATCTTCTACTTAGGGGATGCACTCTCAGAAATACCGAGTGGGCCATTGGAATTGTTGCATTTACCGGTGATGAGACCAAGATTATGATGAATGCTGGAGTTACTCCTTCGAAAAGGAGTAGGATTACACGGGAGTTGAATTGGAATGTGAGTGGATGGTTTCCACTGTGTGGCCGATCACAGCTAATTTTGCAATAGGTTATCATGAATTTCTGTCTGTTATTAATCATGTGTTTGGTTTCGGGAATTGTGCAAGGATTCACATGGGCTAAGGGCAACGAGTCTCTTGACTTTTTCGAATTTGGTTCCATTGGAGGATCACCGCCGGTTGATGGTATTGTCACCTTTTGGACTGCTGTCATCCTGTTCCAGAACTTGGTCCCGATCTCGCTTTACATCAGCATTGAAATTATTAAGCTCGCCCAGGCGTTCTTCATCTTCAGTGATGCTCATATGTATTACGAAAAGCTCGATTACCCTTGTACCCCCAAATCTTGGAATATTTCGGATGATCTTGGACAAATCGAATATATCTTCTCGGATAAGACAGGCACACTAACCCAGAATGTTATGGAGTTTAAGAAGTGTACCGTCAATGGTGTTCCTTATGGCGAGGCTTATACCGAAGCTCAGGCCGGGATGCAGAAACGGCAGGGAATTGATGTCGAAGTCGAGGGCGCAAGAGCTCGGGAGCAGATCGCAGTGGATAGGCTGGAAATGATCAAGAGACTTCGAGATATTCACGACAATCCGTATTTTGAGGATGACAAGTTGACATTTGTTGCTTCTGACTACATAGCTGATCTCAATGGGGCCTCTGGAGCCGAGCAAGCCGGCGCAAACGCCCACTTCATGCTTGTCCTTGCTCTTTGTCATACGGTTTTACCGGAGTTGGTTTCAAGTGAACCTCCACGGATCGATTTCAAAGCGCAATCTCCAGATGAGGCTGCATTGGTGGCCACTGCTCGTGATTGTGGATATACCCTTATCGACAGAACCCCCCATGGGGTTATTGTGAACGTACAGGGGGACGAGAGAGAGTACGAGGTTCTCAACACACTAGAGTTCAATTCCTCTCGAAAACGTATGAGCGCGATCATTCGTATGCCTGATACCGGAAAGATCTACTTGTTCTGCAAGGGGGCAGACAGTATAATCTACTCTCGGCTCCGACTAGGTGAGCAACAAGAGCTCAGAAAATCGACCGCCGAGCATTTGGAAGTCTTTGCGCGCGAGGGGCTGAGAACGCTTTGCGTTGCACAGAGGGAGCTCACCGAAGAAGAATATCAGACATGGAATAAACAGCACGAGATGGCCGCTGCTTCTGTGCACAACCGTGAGGAGAAACTCGAGGAGGTCTCTGATGCTATTGAGAGGGATTTATCTCTTATTGGTGGAACGGCTATTGAGGATAGGCTACAAGACGGAGTTCCAGACACGATTGCTCTTCTTGCCGAGGCCGGTATTAAGTTGTGGGTTTTGACTGGTGACAAGGTGGAAACCGCCATCAATATTGGTTTCTCATGCAATCTCTTGGATAATGGTATGGAACTTATACAATTCAAGTCCGAAGAGAATAGTCTCGAATCTGCGACTGCACTGCTTGATGAACATCTCATGCGGTATTTTAACATGACCGGAAGCGAAGCTGAGCTTAAGGCTGCAAAGAAGGACCATAACCCGCCGCCTCCCACCCACGCTTTGGTTATTGATGGTGATGCGCTTAAACTTGTGCTGGAAGATGAGCTAAAAATGAAATTCTTGCTATTGTGCAAACAGTGCAAGGCGGTCCTTTGTTGTCGTGTCAGTCCTAGTCAGAAGGCCGCCGTTTGTCAAATGGTCAAATTGGGATTGGACGTTATGACTCTTTCTATCGGTGATGGTAAGTTTTTTATGTTTGTGCTCTTGGGCGTGGAAATGCTGATTTTTTGTAGGTGCCAATGATGTTGCTATGATTCAGGAGGCCGATGTTGGTGTCGGTATTGCTGGTGAGGAAGGTCGACAGGCAGTTATGTGCTCCGATTACGCTATAGGGCAATTCCGCTTCTTAAGCAGACTGGTGCTGGTGCATGGGCGTTGGTCTTATCGGAGGGTGGCTGAAATGACTGCAAACTTTTTCTATAAGGTTGGCTCTTGATTGTGTGTTTTTGTCGGTAATTCACTAACAGTATTTTTCTTTTTAGAATATTGTCTGGACCTTCGCGCTGTTCTGGTACCAGCTCTACAACAGCTTTGACGGGTCTTATCTTTTTGAGTACACCTACATCCTTCTCTACAATCTTGCGTTCACCTCGGTGCCGGTCGTTCTCATGGGTGTTCTGGACCAAGATGTTGATGATAAAGTATCTCTTGCCGTTCCGCAATTGTATCGTAGAGGTATTTTGCGTAAGGAATGGACACAGGTCAAGTTTTGGTATTCTATCTGCGCTCCCGTGGCAAGAGCTTGAGCTAATTTTTCTCTAGGGTTTACATGATTGATGGTATTTATCAGTCATTGATTTGTTTCTTCATGACTTACCTCTTGTTCCGTGAGGGCGGATTTGCCAGTTCTTCTGGTAGAGATTTGAACTCACGAGAGTTGATGGGAGTCTATGTTGGATGTGCCTCAATTGTTGTTGTCAACTCATATGTGTTGATTAACCAGTATCGCTGGGATTGGGTTTTCCTGCTTTGCACCGCTATCAGTATTCTACTCATCTGGTTCTGGACGGGCGTCTTCTCACAGTTCACATCCACCGGCCCATTTTACAAGGCTGCAGATCACGTTTATGGTGCCTTGTCCTTCTGGGTAACTACTCTGTTGACTGTGTTAGTATGCCTTCTGCCTAGGATGGCGTCTAAGGCTGTTCAAAAGCTATTCTTTCCTCGAGATATAGACATCATCCGCGAGCAGGTTAAAGAAGGGAAGTTCAATTATCTCTATGGGAATGGGGAGAAACCAAACACGACTTCTCTTTCCTCTGCAGCTTCTTCGGAGGTCATGAAGCCTCCAGTTCGACCTTATGCCCAAGACGACGAGAGACGACCCATATACCCACCGAGCGTGGCCCCTACCGCAACCACCGCTGGGAAGCGTGGAAGTGGTAATGGTAGTGACGGGACTGATGGCTCAGGATATATGGGGACGGGTACTTTTACACCTCACCGATACTCCATGGATAAGCCAGTGCGTCCCAGTATGGATCGAGCAAGGCCTAGCTTTGACCGTGTCCGGGCGTCCATGGATCGAACAAGAGCCAGTTTTGAGGCTACGAGTGAGTTCACGTCCGCAGCCATGTTGGCACGAATGGAGTCGCGACATTCGGTGCGACCAGCGAAACGATCGTTGTATGATGATGACGGCACTGCCAACTGATAACTGGCGCTTCTCTTTTTTTTTTTTTTTTTTAGTCGATTAATGTATAGTTTTTCACTATTGGGAGAAAAGCATAGAGATAAATAGCGACTGGGCAAAAGTTGGACATAAGTTTTGGTGGCTGGGTATCTGGTTTTCTTTTCCTTTTCCTTTTATTTTTTTCTTGCGTGAGGCAATGTTTGTTGAAGAGATTTGATCCTTTTTCTTTTTTCTGAGCGGCTGGTGGCGTTTTTTGGGTTTAACTTTTCCTCCTTTCCCTTTTCCGTTTCTTTTTCTACGGGGTTTTCATGAGTTGGCCAAAGCTATCTTTCAAATTTCTTCGTTCCCATTATTTCTTGGGATTTGTATTTGTGCTACACGATTTCTGGTATACCGATCTCCTTTCTTCCTCTCAACCTTCTCTTCTGACCTTCAGGTTGGTCGCACAATGTCTACCTATTTACATATTCAACAGGACTCTAATCCTTTTCCCTCCCAGTTCATGCAGTTACATAATTAATACCCTCGCCTTCCCTTCCCTTACCTTTTGTGCTAACATTTTAAACATTTCCCCTTCCCTTTCTCGACTCTCTTCCTTTGCATTCTTGTTTATCTATTCACAACTCATTTCAACATCTTGCGAAAATTTTCCCACTCACGTTTGTATTTTACTCTTGCCTTTCCCTCCCGACAGGAGAAAGAGAAAGAATGGGATTCTAGTCACACACTCTCTATTTAACTTCTTTTCACTTTTCACTTTTCACTTTTTCTATTGCTTCTCTGTTCATTGGATCGTCGTGTGAACAAGATCAAAAGTGTGTCGAGTCAATTTGAAGCAAAACAAATGATGAAAATGGGCACTTTTTTTTTTTTTTTGTCTGTCTGTTTGCCTTAGTTTAACTGTTGTGTGTCTGGCTCGTGTTTAAATTTGTATAGAATTTAGGCTCTTTTTGTATGATTTGTTATCGCACTGTACAGTACTTGTAGCCCACAGCATATTATTTGATACCCTCATCCGCGGACAAGGTGGTGGGACGGAGGTGGATTCAGCCGGTTCAGTTCGTCGTCCTCGTATCGTCGTCGTCCACTGCCGTATCGTGGCGGTGTCTCACGGCAGTCATCCCGTCTGGAATAGTGCGAGCGCAGTTACCGGGACCGAATACCCGAGTGCAGGAATTGACGCAGAGAGACAACACAAATTGGACCAATTGGGTGGAGGTAGGAGGGTGATCCAGAAAGGGTAGATTTGCACCAGGATAACCCATGCCGTTTGTTGTGTTCTAAAATTGTGGGGAGCCCCGCGCCTTGCTATTGTTTACGTCTTGAGAACGGGTAAACGAACTTGGCGGCGCGGGGACGTCCGCCGCTTGTTTATTTGTCGCTCGTGGTGGGGAAGGCGTGATTAGTTAATTTAGTACTCGAGTAGTCAAGTCCTGGCCCGGGCATCTGGTATTATGTGATTGTGATGGTGCGGGGGGGGGGGGATGTGTGGCATCGGGGCGGAGTGCATATCACGGGGATTGGGCGGGGGTGTGTGTGTGTGGTGTGATGGTGGAGAGGCAAGTCGTGGATTGGTATTCCCTTCCCGGTACAAGGGTCAGGCAATAAAAAGTGGTAGGGGGACGGGGCACTGGGCTGCCTTATTAAGAGTAGTAGTTGTATTGTGATATGTGGGATACTCGGGTATCACTCGATCGTAAGAGCTGGGGATTGTCAGAATACAGTGGGTTATGATATATATATATGGAAAGGTATGCAGCATATCATACATAGCCTTAGCTCGAACGACCTTGATGAATTGAGAGAGACCCAAGACAAATGGCCTAATAAGCCAAAGACGTAAGAGAAAATATTAGTTAGTATGATAACTTAGCTAGGTTGTGCCTTGGAGGAAGAAACCTTGCTTTCCGGTTTTCCCCATGGCGTATTTTCACTTCCTCCGGCTGCGGTATATTTCCGGACGTGAAAGTGGTAAAAATATCAGGCTTATACCACGTAATATAATACTCGGCATACAGGAATAATATTGGAAACAAACAGAGAATTGAAAGACGAGAAGGAAAAAGTTAAAAAATGTGAAATAAGAGTAAAAATAAGAAAAGAGAAAAACGAATCTGGTGGTCAAAACCTGGTGCGATCACCTCGAGCGGAAAGGGGAACTTGAATCCTGGTGGGCATATCATACTACCAAGTGGGAGTTTAAGGTCAGGTGTGTTAATATTTTCCTATTCCTCCTGAATAGTTAAGTGCGTTGCTATGATACATGTTTCTTTTTTTTCTTTTTCTTTTCTGTTTTCTCGTGATAAGGATGTATGTTGAGCATTAATCTGGACATTCGTTTTGTCGCCATACTCCTTCAATGAGATTTAGGTCTGGGGTCTAATAATTCAAGAGAAAAGGTAGTTGTATATATATCTTTGTCTTTTAAAACTTTAGTATAACCCGCTGTAAGAGTCCGACTCAGAGTCTGATTTTGCACAGTATATTTACAGTCTTTAGTCTTGTACGATATTTGAAAGTAGAAATTTAGAGTATAGGAAAAGATGACATTGTGACAAAATTGCAATTTGCAATAATTCAGTTTTCTATTAGAGATATGTTTCAAGAGTTCAAGGTCTACGTTAAGTTTTCAAAATCAACAACTCTAAACCTGAATACTACTTAGGTAAGTAAATCAGGAAGCCATTTAAGAATTAAAATTTCCAGATAATTCACTGATTAAGTTATGTTGTTTGCAAAATAAACTCAGCCTACATAGAGGCATATAGAGGTGAATATGACTCAATGCCCAATCAGAGAAGACTAGGGAGATTGTAATTATATGTATCTTTCAGGAGTGAAAGAATCTTGACTGCTATACTTAAATATATCTTTTTCTCCAAGACTTTATACAAACATATAGTATTAGGGATCAACTTAAGTGGGGTGATGACTCTACAAGGCCATATAATATCAATAACCAAGCAGGATCAAATTATTAGCTAAGTTATATTTGATAGTACTTAAAAGATAAGCTTGAAAGAGATCTTGTAAAAGACCGGAATACTTGTTAAATAATTATTATCTACACTGCAGATGAGCCAGTAAAAATAGTAGATTCAATTTTTGTAACGAGAAAAATTTAACCCTATTTCCTAATTGTGTTAAAAGAGCCAATTACTTGTGCTAAGGTTGTGACTGGCTGCCACAACCCCTGGCTGTTTGCTTGCCCACAGTCTGGGATATTTATACCGAAATTTGGTGAACTTTGTACGTTTTAGATGCTTAGTTTAGGCACTTTTTGTTTAACAATAATCTAGTCTAACTACTGGTAGTTGTTGATTATAACTACAGTTTCTTTTATTAATTATGATACTATATTTTGGAAAATTTCCTGTATTTTTAATAATTCAGGTTCGAATTATCAATGCACTCTTTCTTTTGGTACTTTTAAAAACTTGAACCCCCATCTCTATTATCAGCATAACTAGAAGCACCTGCTATAGAAATAGAACCAAGGCCATTCTCTATAGTCTCCAAATTCTCACTGTTGAAGTCAATCCCTGCCTGTGACTGATAGATAATATAATAATATTTATAATAAGTTTGTTGATCTAAATATTAGGATTTCGGGTACCGGGAAGCCCTAGCCTTGTAAATTATGTATGTAAATTGTAAATCATATTCTGTAAGTTACGGTGATTTATTCTATTAATTTTTACGTAAATTACCTAACAGTGCGGTGGGAGTGGGATACAGTGTAGAAGCTTTGGGATTTGGTGCTGCGGGATGATTTTTGCGCCACCCTCGGCACGGACCACGGGAATGGGTATGATATGATGCGATGCTATGAGTCGGTATCTGGTATAACAAGGGCGTGGGGCTTGTGAATTTGGAGTTGGGGTGGCGGTTGTCGTTTATCCGCCGGCGAGGGACGTAGGTTGAGGGTATTTTTTTCTGGACTTGTTCACGCTGCTCTGATTGTGGGGAGTGATGTGAAGGGTGGGGGTTTCAGTTGGAATGTTTGTAACTAGTCATGGAAGGTCACTCGTGCATCAATCCCGGGTTGGATGCATGAGTCCCTGGTCTCCAGTTCTGCTGCTGGCTTTGGGGTACCTGGATCTACCTGCGGGAAGGGTAAGTATTAGTTCCTGTGGTGATGTTATGCGGAATGCCTGTCTGGCGCGGTGGCTAGTATGTCGGGGGGCCGGTTAGCCCCGGCCGCAATTAGCTGGGCCCAGGAATTCAATTCCCGCTCATAACGGGTTATGATATTATGGAATGATCCATCACGCAAAGCAGGAGGATTAAGGGACCATGCGTTATGGAGGCTGGGGGATTGAAACCCTTCACCTTTCTTAAATAGGCTGTAGGGTGGGTCAATCCGTTTACAGAGGCGGTAGAACCTGACCCCGGACCGTACACCTAGGAGTGAGGTCCGAGAACGGCGGGGTAGCAGAGGAAATAAAAGAGGAGAGGATGGAGGTGAACATAAAGACTTTATTTTTTGTATATATATATTTTTCGCTTCCAATGACGCAGCGTAGGAGTTGCAAATTCTGGATACTATCCAGACTCTCTCTCCAGTACGGGGGCAAGAGAACCGTCCCATGGGGAAGCTCTCTTACGACCAAACAATCATTATCCATTGATCTTGTAAAACTATGTTGCTCTCTCAGGGGGGTCGGGTATGGATAGTGGTTACCCTGCTATCCCGACCGCTGGACCAGCAGGCCTTGCAGAAAAGAGTACAGGATGAATGAAATCTCTGTGAACAGAGCTGCAAATGTTTTGTGTTTGATCATCACTCCGACTCCTTTGTACTAACGTATCGTACAAGGTTTGAGACAAATCCAGTTGTAATTTTAAGACTAGAGTACCCGTATAACATTCAAGTTCGGGGGCGCTCTTCCAAATCAAATGAAGCAAATCAACTTTCTTTATTTTTTTTTTTTTTTTGCTTCCCTTTTAATTATTCCTGCTATCCTACCCCACCCATCCCGGACTACACTTCCAAGTGCATGGTCCAGAGTCGGATTCCGCAGCCTTTTACTATCATAGCAGTTCGAATTTGAAAGGGGCTAAGGTCTCCAGTTCCCCAGCCCCATAAGGTAGGACTCCTTTATCCTCATGCCCTACGTGGCGAATCGTTCAATAATATCATAGCTCGTTATGACCGGGAATTGAGCGTCTGAGCTCCTGCTACGATAACTGTGACACAGGTTAATTGGTTCTTGACATGTTAGCCACTGTGCCAACTAGGTATTTCACATGAGATTACTGTGGGAACGGATACTTCTTTACTAGTATCATACATAGAGATATGATATGATAGAATCATTTTTTTCGCCTTAGGTTAGGGACAACGGTTTATATCATTATTTATTAATTCTATGATGGCCTACTCGACGTTTTTAAAAGTCGCCGGAATGGGAATTGAAATTAATAAGTGATCCACTTATATTAAAATCGATGGATTCACCGCGCTATATTTTGCGGGAACTACCGTGACTTAGGACACCGACACGTAGCTCGCATTCCGGAGACTTTAAAAATTAATAAATTATATGAGTATAGTACAATAGGAGCAGGTGGATCCTCAAGGGGGGATAAATTATAGACATTGATGGCTGGTTGGTGGCAACAAGATCTCTTTGCGTGTGAAGAAATAATCACACTTGCGATGTCGGGGATGAAAAAAGGTACAGTACATTTGGTTGAGACTGAGAGAAAGTTTGGACAAGCACCCATGGATCGACAAGTGAATAAGTACTACAATATTCCTGACTTACCATAATCCCATTCAGGGCGCCGTGCCCGACATTAAAGTGGGGCATCACGAGTGGTATGATATAGTGCCGCACCATAGCTGCGCGGCGGTTAGTCTCACAACGAGTGATGGTAGGGCATTAGTATAACATAAGGCAATCACAACCAAGAACCGATCGAAGAAACCATAAAACGAAAGCCACCGGAGACCAACCCCCTCCTTCGGCATCCTTTCTCGTGAGTCTCACAACAAATCAAGCTTATCCGATGAGACAATTTCAGCAACCTTTTCTCTAGGGAGCATAATACATACCCTTCACATACGCCCACGTCCAGAGTATTCACTCATTCTATAGCTCTGGTTCGGGCATATATTACCTAACTTAACACCCCAGAGCCACTTAGGTAAGCCCCTCTCTACACACACACAACTGCCAACCACCCTTCCTACCCACAAGCCGGTTCCTCCCCCTGCGTCCCCCTCTCCTCCCTTCCAACCCCCCCATCGAGTGTCACCCCCTCATTATCCGCGAAATCATCCTGAACCCTCCGCCAGCCGCGCGAGCCACCAGCGTACGCCCCTGGCCTGGCGTCTACTATCTCATCCCCCTGCTTACCCTTGCCCTTGCCCTTGCCGCTATCGTACACTGGCTTGATCATGCCTTTTAGGAGCGGGTTGCGGGAGTAGGCCCCACCTTTTGACGTCGAACTATCGGTAGCGGCGGCGGTGCCACCTCTTTCTAATGTGTCGTCGTAGGCTTCTTCTATATCCCCATCGTCACTATCTTCTCTCGGTCGTTCAATCTCCTGCATCTTTCGCACGGCCTGGCGTCCCTTTAGGTCTATCGCAACGACGACTTGGCGTTTTTCATAGTCTTCTTTCGCCCTCCACTCCATCTCGCGCATAGCCTTTTGCTGCTTTTTTAATTGTAGCGCGCGCTCTTGTGGTGTGGCCCACATGCTGCTGCCCATGGCAGGTGTTTCGAAGTCTGCTGCCTGATCGATAATCTTTGTCCTCTGAGCGCTGGTCGCTTGAAATCCCAAGAGACGATCTCTGTGCTCTGTGGCCTTCTTAAGGCCTTCATCATTGGTTTTAGGCGTGCTATCGTAGCTCGAGAACGGTTTTGGCGCGTGCACCACTTCCGGGCGTTTTTGCGTCGCGTTGTTTATCGCCATTCTTTCCCGGCCGCTTTCCTCACGGAGTTCACGGACCATGGATTGTAACTCCTCCGGGGGTATCAATGGTGTGTTGCAGAAGGAACAGGGCGCAAGACCCTCCTTGATGCAGATTATCTTCCCACAGGAGAGGCAGTTTGGCGCAGCAGAGAGGACCTCGTGTTTCATTCCCGCACAATTGCACTTTTGCGACTTTGAGGTTAATGTTGGATTCGTGGAGAGTTCGAGCGCTCGCAGGGCGGATTCTAGGTCTGTGAGTTCGGCGGATGCTCCTCGCATGGCAACACCGCCTGTTACGTGCACCTTTTGCGGGGCCTTTTTGACTTTTGTTTTGACGTTTAATAAGTCTGAGACTAGTTTCCCGCCGATATTACTGTTGCTGCTCTGTTGAGCCTTCTGTTGCGCTCTCTGCGGACTAGCGCTCCTAGGTGCCGGCGTAGCAGTCCTAGACACGGGTACCGAAGATGAAGGCGACGGTGAATCCACCGGCTTCGACGTAGGCCCTTTGCTGCCACCCGTATAGTACTCATCCTCAACGTCCTTCTTCATGTACACCGCTGCCGGGTTACCAAACTGTCCTTCCACCTGCCGTGGCCGGTTCGCATACCGGTTTATTGGAAGTTTACCCTTCTTTCCGCGTCTCTTTGCAGGTGGAGCATTCAGGGACGAGGTAGACGAGGATGACTGTAAAGTTGTAGATTCTCGCGTAGCTCTTTGTGGGAATAGTCTGGAATTGAAGTCTGAAATGAAGTCTAGAACTTCCTCGGTGCTGCCGAGCAGGCCCTAGCAATGTTAGCTCAGCCCGGATTAGAAGAGGGAGGTTTCCTACTTCAAAGTGGGAGCTAACTCCACTCGGATCGGTGAGCGAGAGGGCGTAAGTAATCACATCCCTCAGAGAGTCTTCCGGCAGAGGAAGAAGGGATTCAAGGCGGGTAAGTGCCCAGGATTCAGTCGAAGATTTTGAGCTCATTGACAAGGTGAGGTGGGGGGATGTTTCGGTGCTTGAGCTCCAGTGATGGTCGCTAAAATGTTGAAGTGGTGGCTGGTGGGGCAGCATGGTCTATTCGAAATAAGACATGCGGCTCCTATGCAGGGAGGCTTGGCAAAGAAGATTCAGATATTTTGCGAGTGACATTTCATGATGGGTACATAAAACCCAAATGAAAACAACACAAATGGCGTCCCAAACACTCATCAAAAAATTGGATAATTACTTCAAGTGAAGCTCTATTGCATATCCTCTCAGGTGGAACCAGGGCTTTGGCTGTATCCCTTACTATGCTGCTCGAGGAATGTAGATATATATTTTCTATCATATTTACTGAAAACAAAATAGGGGTGAAGATTGGGAAGTTTGGAACCAATTATCCCTTGCTATCATACCCATACACCAAGTAAGTTAAGTTATGGAGCTGCGCCAAAATCCAAGGTCCCTTGTAGACTACCATCACTTATTAGACTCACTAGTAGATTAAGTGCAAGTCTTATTCTACTAGTATATTCAATAATAAATTCTAGCACAAAGATACGAGCTATAAATACACTAGGAACAGCAGTCAGGGGAGAGAGTACTGTAATCCTAACGTGGCAGAGGTTTAATTAGTTGCAGAAACTAGATCCTCCTATTCCTCCACTCCCCCCTACAACACATCAGCAGAAATTATTAGATGCGTCCTGTGCGCCAGATGCAAAGAAAAGAAAAAAAAAAAAGATTATCATTACTAAATAGCTATTTCTCCAAAAAAAAAAAGAAGTGATGCTCTTTTAATTTCGAAAAACATTTCATTTTTCAGCTCTTATCAGCTTTGACGATTCTTACTTCACTATAAGTAGTACTATTGCAAAGTCTATATTATTAAGTTACTATCTTCTACTGCCTACTCCCTAACTCTTACAACCCATCATAATATAGAGCCGCCCCTCCCCCATTACTCAATACTTGTTTTTTTTCCAAAATACAACCGTATTGGAATACACTATTCCCAGCTTCTCGTATTTAATAAGATAATATCACTCCTCCTCCTCCTCTCCCGCACTTTAATCTTAACGCTTCCAGCGTCATGGGCAAAGCCTCTTCATACTTCCACATTCAAACCCCTACTATCTTAGATCAATTTCCAAGTTTCCCGTGGCCCCCTTTTCCTCTTTCACATATTCCCCTACCGACCGCCCCAGCTCCGGGAGATCCCCGCACAGCAAGAATCGACCAGCTTTCACAGTTTGATCGGTATAGGCTGGCCTACAATCGCACGGGTTGTGTTTTGATGTTGCGAAATTCCATTTATAGTGCGATCACTGCCGATCACTCGTGCTGGAGTCAGCTAAGCTTCGCTAGGTTCGATCATGGATATGATAAAACCCCGGCACGGAGGTGCTCAATTTGCTGTGTTAATACTGTAGATCAAATTTTGATTTGGATTGCTTCTCTGGATTATCAGTTGGAAGGTCGTGAATATGGATGGCCGTTTTCAGTGGAAACCTCTTACACTACTCATCATTTTTGGCACCCGCCTCGTACTACCATCCGCCGCTTATTCAAAGAGACCCAAGCCAACAACATTCATTTCCCATCATAAATTATACCTTATAAAATTATTTAATTGAGAAACAATTGGGCAAAGGGGAAAACAAGGGGGGGTGGAGAAAAGAGACCACTAACACCGACGTTAAAAATGCGAAAATAATATTAGCCCTATTGGGGGATGCTATCTCATGCAATCCTGATAACAACGCCGATACCCAACCCACTTGCTTCTCTAACACAACAACCTAAACACGTCCTTCCTTTTCTACCTATGATAGCATGAGTGCCTATCATTGAGCACCATGCCCTTGCTAGCACCTCACTACCCCCATCTACACCGCCGGCTTCGATGACAAGGATGCTATTTCTGTCCTTAAAACTTTCTTCTGTTAATGCGTCTACGGCAACAGACTGATAAGGAAAGTCTTTATGTAGTAGGTGTCCAGTTTTGACCGAGTTCATGCTGGCTGGGGGCTCAAGACATGGGAATGAACTGATGAAAAAGACGTCGTAGGTGAGCTTGACCTCGAGCTTTTCGTTTAGCGGGAGAATGGAAAAGTGAAGCTCAACTTCGTAACGTGAAAGCTCCCCAGCCAGCTCCCCAGGCTCTCTAGCGACACCCTTAAACACAAGGCCTTCGAGAATAACATTTTCCTCCTCATTAATTTCATCTCGTGGCATAGTGAAATCACTCGACAGCACTGCCCTGCTGCCTTTGGGCCCCTTTCCCAATGGATTTGACTCTTCCTTAATGGCATACGGTCTTTTAGCCCTCGGCTCCTCGTCCAGCTGCACCATTACAGCATCAACCCATCCGTCATCAATAATCCCGACCTCTCCGAGCCCGCTCCCTAAACAAGGTCCAATCCATCCTCCAACCTCCCTCGACCCATCATACCCGGCCAACACCTTGCCCACGGTGCTGGATGAACTCCACCACGTCATTCCATCGTACTGAAATCCACTATACAGATTTGCGCGGAACCCAAGCTTCTCGACCGCTAAAGCATCACTCTCCAGCAGTGTAGAGATGAGAAAGTGAGGCAATCCCTCCCCAGGAAGTATCAACCCGGAGAAGTACGTCCTTGAAAGCCACCCTCCAAATCCCATCTCTTTCGGGAATCCAGATCCCCTCCCACCCATTCCGAAGCTACTATCGGATGATATCCCGGATGATGGCAGCTCCCTGACCCTCTTTGGCCTTACAAATGGTGGAAAATACCCATTCCCTCCAGCTCCAGATAATGGAGTATCCAAAGGTGTAACAGCCATAGACTGCGACGGGGTTGAAAAGCTTGACGGTGGGCTCAACTTCTCCCGCAGCATGGCGGATAGAAGTTCTATCTGTGGCCATTGGAGGCGTCTAGCGAAATATAGCAGCCCAGAGAGTTGCCTCGTGTGATTCCGGGGCCAAACAAAAGCGTCGTAGGATCTACCCAAAGTCGATTCGTCATCGCCACCTTCCGACTCGCTCTGATCCGTTGGTGATGGCTCTGAAGAACGACTCGAGAACCATCCCTTCTTCGCTGGTGTTGGGGGAGCTTCTGTCTTTTCTTCCTTTCCAACTTCGCTTTCGACCAGTTTGACGTTTTCGAGCCATCGCCGTGCCAGGGCGATATCCCACTCAACCTTCCTAGATCCCATGGTTTTAGACTCGTCAAGTAGTTCGTTCCCTAACCCCATCGAAATAACAGAGGAGTCTCCAGAGTTTGCCTCGCTGAGTATGGCATCCATCCTAACAACCAACTCGCACCCAAGGAGAATTTGGAGTAATAGCCAAACCTTTTCAGTGTTACTCCCTAGAGGGGCAGCTCCCCTCTCCCCATCTTCGTTGTTTGGGGATTCCACCGTGGGGTTCTCCCCCCACAAGATCTGCCCTAGCCGTATCCTCCATCCCACAATCGAGAAATCCAGCCAAAGCTTCTCCATTGCAAGGGTTTCCCTCAAAGCTACAATCTGAACCTTTAAGCTATATGGATCGTGGAGGTCGGCTGTGGTAATTCGGGTTGGGGGGTACAATAGCCTGGTAAATAAGTTTGTGTAAAGCTCCAATGAAGAGTACTTTTCCAGTATCCCTCGCTGTGCCCCTCCCTGTAGTGGCTTCCGTCCATTGGGTAGTTTGCTTTTGGTCTCGTGATAGATTTCACCCAACTCTTTTAACCTCTCAAATATGTATCCCATTTCCACTGTTCGCAAACCTCCTTTTGCGTTCCCAAGACTAGCTCTTCTTGTTTCTCTTTCCCTTCCTCCTCCAGCTATTACATCATCATCCTCTTCCTCATCCCTATTCTCAGAGTCACTAACGGGGTATTTCAAAAAGTACTCCCACCCACAGGTCCCTGGCTCGATCCCTTGAAAAGAAAGCATGCTCGGCTCCTCATTGACCAATCCATGATCCGTCGTATTCTCATACCCGCTCAGCGCACGGTGCGGTCTCGAAGTGCACAAAGAAAACGCCGCGTGCTCAATCGGGGGACAATCGGACAACCCTCTCCGATCCTCCGCATCCTCGTCAAAAGGAAACATGACCCTAGGTCTCAACCCCCCGGAAGCCTTCTTGCCAGACGCCGCAAAGACAGGGGCTCCAGAGAATAAGCTCTGGATCTCATGTTGCGACAGCACTGTAGGTTCTGGGTTAAGGTTGTGATCCGGGGCTGTCCATGTTGGATTATTTTCTTCCCTTGTAGGCGAGGTTTGGTCTGGCCTGTCCCTTGTTATGGGTATTGAAGGACCACCCTTCTGGTTCAATTTGTTGTTGAGTGGTGTTGGATCCGGCCTCCCATCGTTTTGGTGAGTAGGCACATGCGGGACGGGTTTCTGGTTACCGATTAATTTCTCGTACGTTTGATAGAATTCGTCCATTCTGGAAAAAGCAGAAAAAGAAAGTATGAAATGGTGGGAAAGGGAGGTGCAGGAAGTAGGAAAGGATTGTAGGTGTGTATGTGTATGTGTATGTGTATGTGTATGTGTGGTAGGGGGTTTTTAAAAAAGTGGCAGAGTGGGAAGACAAGAGATAAAGCTCAAAAACTTACAGTAAAAGGCGTTGGTACGCGTGAGTGAGTGCGGCTCGTGGAGGAGGAGTACCGGTACTTCCCCAAGGTTTTGCGTATGGCACCTAGGAAGCTCGATTTCGATATTCTACTATGCCAACGACGATTATGTGCTGCCACTATCTCGTGCCCCTCCCCCTCCTCTCTCGACATGATAATTCGTTTGAAGGAAAAACGCATGTATGATGAGTTCTCAGGAAGGGGCAAGGTTATCTTCTTTTCCTTCAGAAGCACAGACACTCGTGAGAGAACCCGCCTGATTGTCCGTGTGCTTGTTGGGGGATGAGGTATTTTTTTTTTGAAGATGGACGGACAAGCTTTTGCCTGCTTTGCTTTCCTCTTCATCTGATTTGTTCCAACCCACCCCTCCCATACCACGGTACTATTTTTACTGCGCATTGCACACCCGCAGCAAAGCAAGTTTGCCGGCACGATAGTAGTCTAGCTGATGGACCGGCTAATTATCGATTTTCACCAGAGGGTGTTGTCGCTCAAGGTCTGGTTTGAACCTTTTGATAGCTCTCCGGCCGAGATTCTGGTCAAGTTCGGGGAAGCTTCTCTTATTTTATTTTATTTTTTCGAGGGAGAAATGAGGGCCCCTCTCGTCCCAGTTTCTTGCCAGCGATCATCGGAGGGCCACCATACTCGTACTTGGGCAAGTATCTTGGACCGATAATTGGTATGCGGCATGTGATATGTCACCGTAAGTGGCTGTCTTTATCGCACGCACAAATATTCTGAGCATTTGCCTTTTCAACTGCGTTTACCTGACCCAGTTGGCTAGACCATTGAAATAGCTTATATGTCAGCTGCTCTCCTAGTGCTACCGATACTACAGTATCATACTTGTGTGACAAGTTACTGGTATGATACATGCAGTACGAGTACTATACAGTTCTGTACCCGCACGGTGCCAAGTAACCGTTCTGCTCTCCTTGTGCGGAAATATCATAGAAGGGTTCAATCCCCGGTTCCCCATCATAATAACATAATTATTATCGTGCTTGCAGAAACAGAGCCTGGCTTTCTCCAAGGCAGCTCTCCCAATCTTGAAAATAAGGAAGGTCTCACCTATGGCGCAACAAGCACTCCATCCTGTTCCATCATTCTTCTAGAAAGTACCGGTAGTCTTGTTAGAACTCTACTGGTGTGATATATACCAGTAATCAACGAATCAACAAACCGGAAGCCCAAACCTCAGTGGAAAAAATACCGTTATCATACCACTGGTATGGTATCGTGGGAGCAATCCCTAACCACCCGCGCGGAAGACAATCCCGGATTCGATCTCACTACTCGTAGTGCTATAATATCCAACGAGGAACAAGTTATCATAAGTCCTCCAAAATTATAACCACCACCTCCTCATCCTCATCAATCTATCCGTCCATCTCCCTCGTCTCATCCGAGATTATCTTATCGATAACTCAACACAAACGAACAAACAACCCGCAAATACCGGTACCGGTACTATGCTGTACTGTACCCTGTCCGGGACGGTAGGGATAAACAAATTGAATAAACTCTTGGCTGGCGCCACCATCTAACGGCGAAAAGGCCTCTGTGGCTCCCTCCCCCACTCTTCCACGACAGCTACGACCCTGCGTCGAGCTCGAAAAATTCCGAAACTTACCATAGCACAAAAGCTCGGACGCAGAAGGTGCTGTGGCTTGCCGTAATCAGCAAGCCGAAATCAGGAGACCTTTCTTGCCCTTTTGTCTTCCCTCGTAGCACAACAGTTTATCTACCGCACGACATGATCACCCACTTTCTCCCCGTCTTATCTACCGTTGGACAGAGCAGTGTAGAGTATAGTTGGGGATATTATCATACCGCCATCAGCTGCCACTATGCTACGCTAGGGTACCCGCAGCGTATGATACCGTGCGACAGTAGCCTGCCCACGTGGGTGTTTGGACCCGGGTTAGAGTTGAAGGGAGTTGCTGTGTTTTACTTGACTGCTGCTTTGTGCAGTTAGAAATTTGGGGTAGAGTACTATACATTTTGATGAACTTGAGTGTAAGCCACTGAGCATCCACCGACAGGCCAAACCCTTGTTCGGGTAGATTTGGATTATCTACTCGAGTACCGTACAGTATACGGCGGCTATGATGGAGGACTACGTAGCTCTGGATTGGCACGACAGGAAGGTTGGGAGCGAGGGAAGGGTGGCGACAAGGTATGTTGGTCGGGAGACATTCCAGTCAATCACCAGTCTGACAGGGAGGCCAGCTACGGAAAGAGCATCTTAGTGTAACGTTCAGTGCTCGAGTATAATATTATCATATCAAGAACCAAGGGAGGCTTAACAATTTCACAGTACATCACTCGACGAACTCAAATTTTGAAGGAGGTTAAGGGGCTGCTTGGCCCCTAAGTAAACTGGCCGCAGCACACGGCCAACGGACGAACATCAGAACAGCAAACCTAGGATAAAGCGAGCTATAGTCCCCAAGATTGTCTAACCTTTCTAGCCATCCATTTCCATTATCCAGCACTTTCTCGATAAAAATGTGATGCGTTAGGGGTCCGGAATACCAAAACACTCAGTGCGAGCCTCTACTTGTCGGCTTCTTGGTCTCGGCTTTGACACAGACCTACCAAGCTCAGATGTGGGCTCTCGGTTGGCGGGTGAACTTGGACTTGAATGGTAGCAGTGTTGTATCATACGCTGGTCGCGAGATGGTTGGTTAGAAGATTTTGTAGTAGGAGGAGGGGGCTTTGGGTAATCTCTAGCCGAGAAGGTATTATCATATCGATGATGACAATATAGGTATGGACCTGAGTGTTTGGAAGAGGGTGGAGGGATCGACTTGTATCGTTGGGTTTAATAAATTATGCATACTATGGTCCGACCAGGCTGTGGCGACTGCATTTGGATGGGTGCTCGTTTATTGGATCAATTGCTCCTACCTCAAATAAGGCAATATTGTGTATGGTGGCTACTTCCTAAGCCTTGATATATGATAAGGGGGTGGAAGAAAGAGGGAGAGAGGGGTTGACAATTGCGGTACTCACTCTTAAAAGGTTCCACTTCCTGGGCATATCATTGGCGCATCCGGGTGGGAATGTAGAACGCTGGTTCATCCTGAGAAGCATTCCATCGCCACCTGCCATCACAGCAATACCATCCCTCCACCAAAACTCCACAGCCTCGCACAATAACTTTCACAACCTTACACACGCTCAAAGGGGCCAAAGAAGGGGGGGAAATCTCCAAAGATAATTCAAATTAACCTAAACAATATATTCACTATCTGAGCCCCCACCTCAAGACCCCGACTGCGCTCCTAATTCATATGAATAGGAAACCTCAACGAGCTAGGATCATCGAACACGAAATACCCCCCAGCAAGCCCATTCCACTCACACCTATGCGCAATAGTGCTCGCCGCAAAGCCAGCGCGAAAGCAATAAATGTAGTCCTTGTACGGACCGCAGAGCGAGACGGCCGCACTACTCAAACCATCAGCCAACGAGCCCTTTCACAACTTCCGTTCTGTCCTCTCATGAGATGGGAAAAGGGAGAGTACATACTTCCCAAAGTGCATCATCTTTGTGCAGTGCGACCCTCTATAATTCTCCTGCACGCAGTGCTGGTAGCCCAGATTGTTGAGCCTGATAGCAGCGATGTCGACGTCTACGGCGCTCGGGGAGCCTCCGCTTGTCTCGCACTTGTACCAGCCGTCGAAGTCACCCATGCCCGTCACATTCCCGCTAGCGAAGTAGCCCGAGACCCCGCCCTCGTCCTTGGTGTCGGTGGCGTAGGGGACGATGGCCAGGGCGAGGTTGTCCAGTTCTTTGGTGACGTCGGAGGTTGCGTCCCCGGAGGGGAGGGCGAAAACGAGGAGGACCTGTGTGAGGAGGGTGAACAGTAGGATGAGAAGAATTTTGGTATGCATGGTTGCCTGTTTTGACCTGTTGTTCGAGGATAAGGAGAGTTTGTTTTTGTTTTTTGTTTTGTCGGTTGGGCTTCCGTTCGTGGAGGGGGATTTGGATTGTTTCCAGATGGGGGGAAAAGGTGAATGTGAAAGGGGCCTTTTATAGAAGGGAGGAGATAGTAAGGTCCTGCCCCGAGGTTTAGTTTCGTGACAGCAGCATAATATGCTGAGCGCGAGAAGTTTAGTGACGATACCATTCCCCGAGTGATGTTATATGATGCCATCAAACTTAAGGAACAGATCTGATGCAACAGAAGCGCATGCTATCTCGTGTACGACATACATTGAAAATAGAAAAAGTGCTTAGAGGACTCTCTGGGAAGATCCATGCATTTGAGAGAATTCCAATTTTCGCTTTTCCTAATAATGAATTTTTTGATACACCGTATAATACTCAAACTCTGGCATCAATCCACTTATATCTGCGATCCTACCTCAACCCCCGTCTATCATACCATGGAGACAACGATCCAACCAACGCCTCTTTACTACCAAACCACCAGCGACACCCTAGAACAATGGACACCAATACTCTCCAAACCATGCACCTTCACTCAAGAAATATTCACCTCGGTTATGCACGAAATGATCCTCAATCCAAATTACAATTCCAGCTGGATTCTACGAGCTGATATCTTGTCTGATAGCCCTACACCCCCTCTCCAACTAGATATGAGCATTCCTAGGCCAATGCTAATACCAAATTTTACGCCAAATCGGACCGTCCTCCGCCGCTTCGTACCCAGGAACCCACAGCGTGACGCGGCGGCAGAACAAACATGCACATTTTACGAGGGGAGTCAAGATAGGCAAGCACTAGTAGTCTACCAATCCCACTCCGACACGCCCGAAGCGTTACCGTATTACCTACCAACGGTGCGGGCACTTGCATTCTGGTATTCGCAGGACGGGGAGGACGGGAAAAGTGTGTCCATATACTATCGCTTATTCCCAGACGTTCCTCTTAACAACCGGTTGGAAAGAACCGCCCTCCATCTCCTTACCAGGATCCATAAACTCGGCAACGGATTCACAGCGGGATATACCAAGCGAGTCTATCACGACCAGATAATCCCAAGAGAACACTTTCAAACTACATACCTCTCACTTCGCGAACGGCATGCAAAGCGGTTAATCGATAGATGGGTAGAAAATACTGATCCTGGGAAACATGTATTCGAAGACATCCTCATCGCCGCATTCCTAATCGAGTTATGGAAGGACATGGATCGGGGTCTAGAAGCCGGCTTCGTAGATATTGGTTGCGGAAATGGTGTGTTGGTGGACATCTTGATCAGGGAGGGGTACACAGGCTGGGGCTTCGACGCCAGAAGGCGAAAAACCTGGGGTGTTTTGGGCTCAAGCACAGAACAAAACCTTCATGAGCTGGTCCTGGTACCACGATTGCTGGGTGGCAATGTAGATGATGGGATCCATGACGGTGTCTTCCCGGCCGGAACTTTCATCATCTCTAACCATGCTGATGAGTTGACTCCTTGGACACCGCTCCTAGCTATGGACTCTGAATGCCCGTTTTTGATGATTCCTTGTTGCTCGCACGACCTCTCTGGTCGACGGCATAGACAGCCGGGGAAGGGGAGTCAATATGCTTGCCTGGTGGAGTGGGTAGCTAGATTGGCGGAGGATGTAGGATGGCAAATCGAACGGGAGGTATTGAGGATACCGAGCACGAGAAATGTAGGGATCATTGGCAGGAAGATTGGAGAAGGTATGACGGTCGAATCAGTACTAGAGAGGGAAGGAGGTGGCAGTGGATGGAGTGAACGGGCGTTGGCATTGAAGGCTGGGGGGAATAAGGGGCATTAGATGGGTTGGGGATGGAAGGAGCGCTGTTCACAATTTAACGCGGCATTTAGAGATATATTGGTTGTAGAGTACAAACTCTGGTATGAATAGGAATTCGAGTTGCCATCAAATGCTGTTGAACGAGCTGTGGCATGGCTGTTGGACCGTGTGTCGTAGCAGCGAAAGCACTGTAAAAGGCGCAGATGATGTTGAGAATTGATTTAGAGAACTTATGATAATACAACTAGTAAATCCATCGATATCGCAGTACTGTTCGCACACGCACAGGGTAGCGGAGGGGTCTCGGTATGGAATTGATTTTACAGCGCAGCACTGTACAGGACATTATTTCCTAATGCAAGGAGATTCGCATCTCTCTCCCTCTCTCCGATGAAGTCGTATAATAACTCCAGTGGTTAGACTAGACATAGCCCAGTACTCGAGTTCCAGTGCCTTGCTGGTGGGGCCGCCCCACGCAGTGACAGGAACAGTGAAATGGGATCCTTGACTATGTCTCTTGTCATACTGTATCATAGTCTACGAGGCACTAATCGTACGTCACTATGTCCCCATATACAGTAGAGTCTGGTCCAATATCAATTCCAGAATTAAGCTTCTCAGATCGGCGAGAGAGACGCAACGTCTAGGAGGTAGGCACGGGACTTCTGGGATCCGAAAAACAGTTGGATAATTTTGACAGAAAATCTAGTCCCCGGATTTTCTTTTGACGGATGATTTGGAAGATCTTGGCTGGGCAATTCAAGACAGTCATAGAGTGGATGAATTACCGTATAGGTCTGAGGCGTGGTTGAGCCTCGAGGCTTGACTTTTCTATGGATACCATACACACACTGGGATGCGGCCCCGTCATATCTCAGACCTTTCACCGTAACAGCGCCGTAGAAAAGAAAGAGAAGGTAGAGTTAAACCATCGTTTCTGTGCCCCCTCCTGCAGCTGTCCTAAGGCCAACCCTCCGTCCCTCTCAGTTCGTAGCTCTCTGCCCTTTCGTTTTTGCCGCCTTCTGAACACGCGTCCTTAATTGTTAGGCATTCCTCTTCTCCTGGACTACTTCTACTTCTTTGTCCCCCCTCCCACTCTCTCGTCATCATCACCTCCCCACAATAATAAACGATCCGACCCTGCATTCCTTTCCCCCTTCTTGGCCCACAAACAACGAAAGAACAATACAACAAAGGGCACCATCTGCATACTAATACTCATGCCGGGCGGTCCACTCACTCACGTTATAGCTTCGGCTCTATTCTACTGGGGGCAAGCTCTCCCATTTATTCCCACATACATCCATCTCATCACCACTGCACTCTTACCCATTGTTACCGGCTCATTTGCATCCCTCAAGCGTCCCGGAAACGCCGCCCGTCCTCGACATGGGGATCAAAACTTTGACCAGGACGATGCCGAAAAAGAAGATCAACCATCTCAAATGGAGAACTTGACAGCTTCCGACGCCCTTTGGTTCCCCGTGACTGCTGGCTTTTTTCTCGGGTCTCTCTACTTGATCATTAAATACCTCGATGATCCCGCCATAATCAACAAGATCCTCACCTGGTACTTCTGTGGGATGGGGGCGTTTGCTATCGCAAAAGGGTTCTCGGATTCTCTTGGCGTGCTTGTGACTTACCTTTTTCCAAGACGCTACCGTTCGAAGAGGGACGGGAAGCTTTACATTGCTGGTTATAACTCCTACAAGGTCAAGGGAGATGAGAATATTAAGTGTGAGAACTCATCAGTATCTTCCATGCCCCAATTCACGGCCAGGTCAATGTGGTCGCTTCGTAGGGCTCTCTACGCGAGATATACCTTAATAAGCGGTGGCACGAAGAATCCGTCGTTCAAGGCAACATTCTGGGTGGGAGATCTTGCTGGCTTGGCGGCCGGGATCCTTGCTGTCGGGACTTATGCACTCGGAGGAAAGCACTGGTTATTGACTAATATCATGGGCACTAGCTTTGCGTATGGAGCCATGCAGGTTGGTGCACTCCTTCCTAGCTTCCCGAAACTCGATACTCATAATTGCTCGCCACAGTTGCTATCCCCAACTACATTCACAACGGCATCTATCTTGCTTGGTGCTCTTTTCTTCTATGACATCTTTTTCGTTTTCTGTACCCCCATGATGGTTACCGTTGCTACAACTCTCGACGTCCCCATAAAGCTTCTTTTCCCTCGCCCAAGCACATCGCCCAGTGGTCCACGGGCTTTGGCGATGCTCGGTTTGGGTGACGTTGTAATTCCAGGCCTTGTCATTGCCATGGCGCTGCGATATGATTTATGGAGATTCTACGAAAAGAAGCGTCTTTTAAACCTAGCCAATGCCGAAAAGGAGCAATCCACACTCACCGATGCTGATGGACACGACCTAAAACGAAGGAAGAAGGATCTTGCGGAAAAGGCCAAGGAGACTTATGTGAAAGTAGCCGGTAATTGGGGGGAGAGGTATTGGACCGGGGACGAAGACGGAGCGGAGTTCAGCAAATTCTATTTTTACATGTCTCTGGGAGGATACTTTGTGGGTATTCTCACAACACTTATAGTCATGCATGTGTTTAAACATGCCCAGCCGGCCTTGTTGTACCTGGTCCCAGGAGTGTTGGGCAGTGTTTGGCTGGGTGCTTTGATTAAAGGAGAACTTGGGGTAATGTGGAATTACAGCGAGGAAGGAGAAGAAACCCCCGGTCCGAAAACTCCTACCGATGGAGGCTCAAAGAAGGGCGAGGGGAAGGAGAAAAAACCTGCCACGGAGTCGACTACGAAGGAACAGAAATCGGGGAGCTCGGAGGAAGATGCCTCGACAGAACTGGTTGAAATTGTGCGGGATGAAGAATGGATGAGGATTATCCTCACGAAGAGATCAACAAAATTGCAGCCATTGGCGAAATCTAGTGCTTGTTCTGAAGATAGCGATTTCTCTGGTGCTGCAATGTCCATCTCCGCTGTGAGCTCTATTTCTGAAGACGAACGATAGACCGCGGTTAAATAGATTGGATAATTTTTGCTACTCTCACACTTGGTTGTCTCTTTCATTTTCTCGTGTGTCTAAAGACTATAGATGGGATAGGGTTGGGGGGGGCAGGATCTTTGTTTTTTCTCCCTTTTAATTGCCGCTTGCTGTTCTCTTCTAATGTATATAATATGACAGAAGGAGTTCCTTTCATATTGCTCATGAAGGATCCAGAAACATGTCTATGGGATCCTACAAGCATAAGATGTGGGGGTGGTTGAAAAGATATCCTGGTCATAACTAGCTATAAGGGTTCAAATCGACGAAGGCTGGGAGGCCTGTTAGCATTGAATTTCTACCCATGGTAAATAAATAATACACAGATGGTGTCAAGCTTTAGCCGCGTCGTGTCTGGGTTGCGAAGGTATCAGGTAATGATTCCGAACCAACCACTGAGGTGGTACTGTACTCGTACAGTACAGTAGACTTTAATCATGTCGAGAAGAGGAGAGGAGAACTGGAGTAGAGCCACGTCCGCAAAGTCCTCATACCCCTCCAACCCCTTGAAAATGCTTTCGCTAGCCCTCTCCTTCTGTTCAGTAAGAAAAAAATTGTGATATGTGATAAAGGCCGACAGTGTTCCGAGAGGGATATGCGAAAACGGTCACCTCAAAATGCTCTTGTTAACGGGTATTGTTCTTGTGGTACTGTACGAATACAAGTACAATGAAGGGTATCTATCATACGAGAACTTTCCGGACGCGGCCGCATTCCTAGCCTCTTTTTTTTAATATTTAATTTATTTTTATTTTCCCAAAGGAGACTTCTCACTCGTCCTCCACAAACGTCTTGAGTTTCGTGCGCAGGCATAGCTGTCCCTCGACCACACACGTGCAGTCTGACAATCCAATCGATAAACACTCGCGCCAAGTCACCCACAATGGATGATCACGTAATGACAGGGGAGTTTCCTCCGCCTTGACCACTTTATCCCGACTACGTTGCAACACCTCGAACACGAGAACCGACAACACCTACGGCCACAATGCCACGACCAAACAAGCGAACCTTAGCCTGTCGGCGAGCATCAGGGATTGGGCGTGCAAAGAGACTACGACAAGAGAGAGTAGTTGGCGCACTAGCGCCCATAACTTCACAAGCAATGATCGCAACCAACACAGAGGACGAGGAAGAAGAAGTTGGACCATCAGCGCGTAGGAGAGGAGAAGAGGAGGAGCACAGCGTTCCTGAGCAGGAGGAGGGGGAGGTGGAGGTGGAGGTGGAGGTGGAGGAGGACAAAGATCGAGAGCAGGGAGATGCAGAGCAGAATGGACATGAATTGGAAGCGCACGTCGGGGAAGCGGGAGGAGGACCGGAACTCTATTCTAGTTTCTCACCGCTGGCTTATCGGCCTACTCCCATTCAAACACCCATTCCAATACCTATGTCCCCACCGGCACCCACCGCAACCTCACCAACAGCTCCCGTGGCCCCTGTAGCCCCCGTAGCACCAATCGAGAACCCAGCGCCCGATACACAAAACGGTGATGACCATGAGAATGGACATGAGCAAGCTGAAGGAACTGAAGAGCCAACTGTCACACCATTTACGCCCGTCAACCCCCTCAACAAACCCATTCCAATCCCGTCATCCAGTGCTGCGGCCGTCACAAAAACTCCCTGTCGGCAGACCCTCTGGCGCCGCCGTAAGAGGGCAGAAGCTGCTGCTGCGGCAGCCGCCGCAGTAGCCATCACCGCTGCTGCACCCGAAGCACCTCCCCCACCGGATACCCCGCCCGCCATATCGCTCACGCATGCACAGGAGCTGAATGCGGCGCTGGCTCGCTGGCCGAGGGCTGTTCCCCAGAATATCAAACGTGAGATCCTACTGGCTGCGGCCAACGATATGGAGAAATTGCTCAAATCGAAGACGCTCACTCCCACTGGTCAGGACCTCGTTCGTCATCAGCAGGTTTTACAATTCATCAATGCTCAACTGAAGAACTCGCGGAACGCTCCCAGAATGGAGATCGCGGAGTTGGTGGCAAGCACTTATCGTAAGGGTAGGGATGTTGCGGAGAGGATCGTCAAAACTGAAAAGGAGTGGGTCAAGAATAGGGTTGTGCCGTCTGGGAAGCAAGGGAGGACCGCAAAAGTTCCCAGTATGATCGAGGATCAAGCGACCAGGGGGGTTGTGGAACAGTACATTGAAAGGGCGGTCCGGGAAGAGGGTATGTCTGTTGTTTTAGTCCCCGCTTTCTCTTTGCTCGGGGATGCTTACCAAGAATAGGTATCTCGTCGCAGGGCTTGGTAAAAGCTGTGACGGACTACTGGCAGTCGTTAGAGTCCCAGGACTCCATTCGGAATAGAATCCGAGATGAGGAAGATGAAGGGGAAGATGACGATCAAGCCGAAGCCCCGGCGCAGGGCCCCGCTGCACCGAAGAAGCTCTCTATTACTACTAAGACTGCCACAAGGTGGTTGCAGTTAATGGGGTACACCTTCAAGGATGGAAAATATCACTTGAAGGGCGAGACAGTTACCAAGACACCAAAGTCGTCTGAGAATCACGACCTCCAGCAGCAACAAATTCAACAGATGCAGCAAGAGCTCCAGGCGCATGCTGCGGCGTCAAGCGTACAACCATCAACTCCCGGACCTTCCCAACACTCCCAGCACCCACAAGCGCCAGGACCGCCACCACCACCAGGACAGTTGCCGCCTTCATCGAGCGAGTTTTCGGGATTTAATTGGCAGGGACCTGAGTAGTATATTTTGGTTAGGAAGCTTTTCAGTTCTTTTTCTTTACTCTACTTGCTCTACTCTTCTTTGCTTCACTTGGTCTCTGGGGTGTTCTGGCTTTATTCACTATGTAACTCTACTTTATCTGATGACTTGACGTTCTCCTTTGTCCTATGGACCACAGACCTTGTTGCTGAGTCTAGTGTTTCCATATATATATATATATAGCTAATGTAAGGTCGGGTCTCTCCTACATATGCTGTACGAGCTATCCAGAAAGAGCCAATCGCAAGCGCAAGCGCAACACTAAAAATCAAACGTCCTTGCTTTCATTATGATATGACCAAATTATTACCCCCTCCCCTTTGATGCATCGCGCGTCGCAGCCCTAACTTGCCCTACCTGCAATCAATTCCAAGGCCCCCTCAGGAACTCCTGCAATACTCCCCAACCTCCTGCCATAAAACTCCATGACAGGCAACAACTCGTCCCGTGTCTGCATCATCCCATCCTCTTTCCTCCCCTTCCACCTAACGACCTTGGCATCCACAAACAGTTCCTCCAACCTCCCCTCCCCGGCCTCAGAAACCACACTCCCCTTCTCCGCGGCACAAACAAGCACGGGAGTCCTACACTTTCCCCCCTCCCCTTCCGCCTCCACCTTCGCCGGCGCGCCCGCGCCAGCACTAACAACCCCACCAAACTCCACCCCGGGCCGCGAGAGCACGAAATCCAACGCGGCCAAGCCCCCCTGCCCGTACCCGAAGAAGAATATCCCGCGTGCGCACCACCCGCACCGCCCGGCAAGTGCGTCGTCGACGATCCCGGCGAGCAGCGCGCGGGTCCTCGTGAAGCCCGCATCAGAATCCAGCCCGCCGGTGGAGTTGTCGAAAATGACGTCGTCGCCCCAGTGGTAGGCTTCCTCCGGGATGGGTAGGGAGTTGGGAGCTTGGATTGCGAGGACGGCGGTCTCGGGCAGGGCGAGTTGGGTGCCGAGGGTTGCGAAGGAGTTGTGTAGATCGCCTAGACCGTGCATGAGGATCAGGATGTTAGTTGGCGGAGTGGGAGTGGTGGGGGGTGGGAGGGTGTAGACGAGAGACTTTGGAAAGTCATCTTTTTGGGGAATTGAAGGAGTGGTTGCCATCTTTTCTTTTTTTCTCCTCCCCCCCCTCTGTGCTGTATCTGCTCTGGATAGTTGGTGGTGGTGGGGGATCTTGGAGACACTGGTAAGTTAGATGATGGCGGGGTTGGATTCCAAGGGAGGCTCTGCGGAGGGGAGAGGACTTGACGCATGTTATGGCTTGGCGGAAGTTGCTTTAGGCTCCGAGCTTGGAGAAGGTGTCAGTTTCATTTTGGTGTTAAGATTTGATCTAGGTTTTTTTTCTTCCTTTCCAAGCATGGGTTATTCACTTGTGGTTTATAGGCCCCAAAAAAGAGTGATAAAGGTTGTAATTAAATTTGAGATAATTAAATTTTATATAACCCTCAATCTCACGACTGAAAGAATATTTCCGCGTTGATTTGAGATGCCTTGGATGTCACAGAAGCATCATAACCCGCCGCTGATATGAATGCCACGCCTCCTTCCTTTTCCTCCTTCTACATATGTACTGCAGCGGATAACCTTCTAGACATTGTCCATAGCTGTCACATTTAAAACTATATAATATTATATCCTCCATCCCCCGCTCATTCTCTCTTCTTCTCTCCTTGCCCTCTCCAACATCAGACCTACCCCAGCGGTAATCACGGTTTGAGCCTCAACAATAGATCCCATGAGAAGAGTCTTGGCGGCGGTATACCTGGCCTAATAAGGAAAGACAGGCGAGAAAGCAGCCAGCAGCAGCCAACACCCTGTCCTGCCCTGCCTTGTCCTTCTCAACAACAGCCCTCAAACCTACCACATTGTACAGAAAATTCTTTCGTTCAGTATCATACACTCTCTCAGCCTCGAGCTCGCCCTGCAGGAAATCATCGGCTTCCACGACCATTCATTGACGGACGAGGAAAGGGGAAGCTCCGACGGTCGCTAACAAGCGCGTGTCATGACTTCCTCATACGAAGGAAACGAGGGCCCTTCCCCGAATTCTATCGCGGGATTGGTACCCACCAACTCCATCCCCCACTAACCCACATTTTGCTAATGTACGGGTCTCTCTAGTCATTATCCATATTCTCCGACATCCTCTCAAACCTGACGCACGACTTGGTCCTCCAATCGCACCGCCAGGAGAAACTACGTAGCAGAGCACATCCTGCCGATTCCTCGTCCTCCTCGTTAACCTCGCTATCGGAGACGACATGCCCACGGTGCAACCTCCCTCAGCACACAGCTCAGACACTACAATCCGCGGACGCGGCTGACAAGAAGAAGTTCTGCTCGAGGCTTCCATTCCAGAACACTCCCTACCACGACATCTACGGCAATCCCTTCCCAACAAACAACTCCAGTGCGAAGGAGAAAAAAGCCGCCGCTGCCTCAGCTGCCGCAGCTGCAGCGGCGGACTCGCCGACCCCAGATCCATCGGATACTGCGGCGCCGGCTCCAAAGGGGAAGAACTCGGCTATCGTCTATTTTAAGTGCACGTCATGTGACAACGATAAGGTCGCGTCGTCGCGGTACGCCGCACACCTGGAGAAGTGTTTGGGGCTTAGTGGGAGGAAGAGTAGCAGGGCTGCTATGGCGAAGATGAATAGTAGCTCTGGTGGAGGGAGTCCTATGCTTGCTCCGACGGATGCGCCGGGTGGTGGGAATGGCGGGAATGGTAATGGCAATGGCAATGGTGGGGGTAATGGTAAACAGGGGGGTAGTCGGAAACCTAGCCCGGAGAAGAAGTCGCCTGTTCCGCCTCTAGCGATACTCAACGGAGCAGAGGAGGCTAAGACCCTCCTTCCGCCGCCAATCCCCGCACCGCTTGCCACCGTCGTCGTCGGTGTCCCCAGCAGTATACCGCCAATCACTACCACAACTGCAACCGCCACTGCCACCCCAAAAAAGAAAAAAAAGAAAGCCGCAGTAGGTGCAAACGTCCCGGTTCCCCTCCCGGCCGCAATCTCTCATGGCGACCATGACAAAGACCCCCAGGACAAAACCCGAGATACCTCAATATCCCAGCCAACAAAAGACGCCCCCGCGCCTCCCAAAAAGCGTAAACGAAAAGCCGAAGCTGATGGCACAATCAACGTCTCTGCAATACCTGCAGCATCACCACTGTCGATAGGGGGGATACCACTTCCCGCGGGCAGCGAGATTTCGAAACCCCCGCCCATTAAGAAACAAAAAGTCACGCCCAATGCAGGAGGCTCGGAAACTCCGATTTCCACCAAAAAGTCTCAATTGAATAAATTTAATAAGAATAGACAAAGCCCCACTCCGGGGAACTTACCCAAGAAACCGCCTGTTTCGGCTGCGACTGGCATCGGCGGTGCTGATAGGGTTTGTTCCCCTACTTCCTGCTCATTTATTATCACTCGATTAACCCACTAACTATCTACGCGCGCACAGATATCTACCCTCCCTCCACCCCCACCCCCAATATCCGCCCCCAAACCCACGAAACCGAAGACAGTAAAGACGAAGATTGTTGCTGCAGCGTCTGTGGGCGCAGCAGCAGCGGGCGGAATAGCCAGCAACGCAGTTCCAAAACCCGTTAAGAAGCTGGATGGGGTTAAGAAAATTAAGGGCCCAGGAAAAGCTAAAGTTGGAAAAGCTGCCGGGAAGGGAATTGGAGCTGGGAAGGGAGTTGCGGGGAGTAATAGTGCCGCCACTGCTGCTACTTCTGCTAGTAGTAATGTTGGTGGTAGTAATGCTGTTAATGTTACGCCGGTGTCGGGGGTAGTAGGGGGCACAACGGGCACAACGGGTGCAGCACCGGGACAAGTTGCGGGAAAGGGGGTGGCTAGGAAGGGGACTTAGATTGGCCCCTGCGGCATTGATGTGGGGGTGGGTAGTATCGCATGTGCATGAGGAGGAAGGCATGAAATTTTTATGGAAATTGGGATAGGCGTTAGTTTTTATTTTATCTGTTATTTTTTTTTTCTGTAGTGTGCTACTATTATTTGTCTGTCGATTGGTTGGTTGATTGGTCACTTTGTGCTTTTTTTTTTGTAAGATGGTGGTGTGGTGTGGTTAGTTAGGTATGTAGACTGAGATCGTTACGCATTCATAAAAACTCACTCGCGGGATCTAGGTGGTTGATTGATTGATTGAGAATGGAGTCAGTGGTTGGGCGATTGGGTGATATAGTTGAAAGGGAATAAACTACTCTTCAACCGCTTCTCCCCCGTCTCCCCCGTGATGTTTCGGTCCACTCCCCTCTTGCGCTTCTCTGTTCCCCTCCGGCTCACTTTTTTCGTCCCTTACACTCTCCCCATCCCCAAACCTTTCCTCTCCCTCCCGTCCCTCCTCCTCCTCCTCATCTCCGCTCTCCTCCCCTTCATCCTCCTCAACAACCCCCTCCTTTCCCACCCACTCCACAACCCCCACCCAACGCCTAACAACCCGTGCACCATCCGGCCTCAGCCGTCGATAATATCCACCGACCACAGCCCCCACCTCGAACCCGCGCCGCGCATACCATCCAATCCCCTCAACATTCATCTCCCAAACGTGTGCGTAAACTTCTCTGACCCCGCTCCCCACTACCGCCTCCAGCAGCCTCCCCGCCACGCCGAGCCCACGATACGGGCTCAGGGTGCAGAGCGTCATCACGTAAAGTTTGCCATGGGGTTCCAATCTGCAGCGGATGGCGCCGATGCATATCGGTTGTGCGGAGGGGGAGGAGGATGGCGGGGGGTTGTAGAATGCCAGACGGGTCAGACGCGTTAGGAGGGGGGAAGGGAGGATCTCGCTGTAGAAGGTTTGCGGATACGGGATCGGTAGGAGGAGGGTGTTTAGCCGTTTCAGCAGTGGGATGGTTAGGGGTGTTGGCGGGGCTATTGTTATGTTTGGGTGGGGGGTGTGGGAGGGTTGTGGCATCTGCTAGCGGTTGGACGTGGTGGTGGTGGTAGTGGTGGTAGTGGTGGAGTTGGATAGAGGTGGAAGGTATGATATTTTATTTATTTGGTGCTGATCGCAGCGTTGCGAGAAATGAAATGGTGGCTAGTGGTGCAGTTTGTTACCGTTCTTCGGATGAAAAGATCGTGTCCGTCCTGCCCTGTGTTTTGTTTTGTTTTTTTTGTCGTATCGACCATTAAGTTGTGATACTTCCTCAGCGTAGTATCGTATCATACTTATTCGCGTTGCACGATACCGAACTTCGCGAATCCCCCCCCGGAAAGAATGCGGGGCAACACGTGACCCGGAGATCATAGGGTGTTTATCCCCCCTCTCTCAATTGCAACCCCCAACCCAACCATCTCTAACCCACCGCCCCGTGCATGACGAACAAAAACCCCTGCCCCATTTTTCCCTCGTTCTCTTTTCCTTTTCCCTTTCCTTCCTCCGTGACCAACTTCCGCACCGTGGTGGATTTGCGGTGGCTAAAGTATACCACCACAGAGCCAAGCAAGTACCGGTACTGTACTGTACCGCGCACAAGCAACCGTGCTTAGAAGTCCAATTAAGCTTCGGAGCTGCATGTCTTATCATACCCAGGTCTAAATATAGAAATTCGTTTAGCGGAAAATCCTTTATCCTGGGAGAGAAGAGGGGGTTTGAAATTGTACCGTATTTAAGGGTCATCATAACGTTAGGGTCGAGGCGGGGCGGGGCGGGGCGGGACGCGGTAAGGGGTATGATAGGCTGCAGGGCGAAAAATTGTTGGAAGGTATACGGTAATGGACCACGGTAACTGATATCGTAGAATGGTATCATAGATGGGAGGGGGGAGGTGAATTCCGATGATTCGGTTTTTTTGTGATGTGTGATATGATCCAGGAGCTTGTATTCCTATCATATCATGCCTGGAGATATATGATACCGCAATACCCATGCCCCCAGGCAGTCCTCACGATATGACTACGGTAGCACAGTATGATAGAAAGACTTATTATCCCATAATATCATATGATACAGCTAAAACACATCACATCACATCGCACCTTCTGAAGACTCACTCCTCCCTCTCCAACTTCCGAATCTTTCCCTCCAATTCAAATTTCCTCCTCTCGAGTCCATCCCTATACTCCACCAACCTAAATTTAAAAAAAATTTAGCAATCACGAAAGGCGGGAAGAAAGAAAGAAAAAAACCTACCTTCGAATCCTCCCGTCGACACCCTCCTTCAACACCTCATTCCGCCCCCTAGCCTGCAAATCGCTCTTCAGCTGCGCACCCGTATACGCTCCAACCGCTGTGATCGCCACAGCCCCGACGGTCAGGATTATAGTCCTCCGGCGGAGGAGTGGTGTGGACATTTTTTTTTATTTTACTTTTTTTGTTTTTGTTTTTGTTTTTTGTTTTTGAATGATGACGTAGCGCGGGGAGGGGGAGAGAGAGATAAGGGTTTTGTGATAATTGTGATGATTCTGGGTTGGGTCGAGGAAGGGGGAAAAGGAAGCGTTTTCCTTGCCGTTCGGGGGTGCCGTGGGTGGGTGGGCTGGTGTGAAGTTACCGTACCGGTTGTGATATTATGATATTACACTTATTGGAAATCGGACTGACGAGATTAAATTGTGGGGAACCGTTTGTTGGGCTTTGTGCGATTATGATGGTGCGGTGGAAGTTGGGTTTATCATAATACGAGTATCACTCATCGCTCACATATATGGTATTACACAACTGTGCTCGAATAGTAGCGTGAGGGGGGGTTGGCAGAGAGATGTGGAACTTTTTTGGGGGAGAAAAAACAAAAAAATTAGTACTTATATCACAGGATCTCTTGAGTGCGCTTTCGTTGTTTTTTCTTCAGTCTTTTCTCTTTGCCCCCCCCCCGGTTTCCTTATTTTCTCAGGGTTAAGGCGTCTTCCACATTACATCACATCTCGCATACTATACCATACCATACCATACCCGTATTGTAATCACTCGAAGCACCGGTGTCGTGCGTCCTGAACATGTCTAAACGCACTCCGAGGGTTTTTATCATTCGCCATGGTGAGTTATTGAGAATGTGTGTGTGTGTGTGTAGATCATGTTGCGATGCTAACGAGTATTATCATGCCACAGGTGAGACGGAATGGTAGCTACAACACCCTGCACCCCAGATCTGCTTTCAAACCCATACTGTATACGAGAATTATACAAGTAGAATGTTATATGCATTCATTGGGCACCACGTGTTGATGCAATTGGGCGCAACACCCACAGGCCGCTCAACGGCCGACACACCAGCACGACAGACCTCCCTTTAACGCCTGATGGTGAGATGCGCATAAAAGCAACCGGGGAAGCTCTCATCGGGGAGGGGAAGCTGATCTGCCCGAGCCTATTGGCATACGTGTATCCCTCACCCAATAATATTGATGACCATTCCATCTCAGACAGTGGCAATGAGCGCCACATAACAGTGCTAACCTCAGGAAGCTACGTCTCCCCACGCCTCCGCGCAAAGCGCACCCTGGAGCTGCTCGGGCTCTTTGAGAAATGCCCACACCTATGCGGACAATCTACAGAGACTGACCAATTGGTGGAATGGGATTACGGAGACTACGAGGGCCTCACGAGCCCGGAGATCCGTGAGCGTCGCCGCATAAACGGGGTGCTCGGTGACGAGCCGTGGGACATTTGGCGGGACGGGTGCGTGGGGGGTGAGTCGCCGGAGGATGTGGAGAGGAGGTGCGATGCGCTCATCAAGACGATTAGAGAGCAATGGCATAGCCCTGCTATGCGGGACGGAAACATCCGCGGGGATGTAGTGTGTGTTGCGCATGGACACTTGTTGAGGGCTTTCGCGATGAGGTGGGTTGGGAAGAGCATTAGCAGTAATACGGTGCTGTTGATATTGGAGGCCGGAGGGGTTGGGGTCCTCAGGTTTGTTCCTTGCCCGCCCTGTGCTGTTGCTGTCTATGATGGTAGGGTCGGTGAATATTGATGGGGCGGTAGCTATGAACACCACTCGATCGATGAGCCCGCAATATTGCTCGGGGGTTCATTTGTGGTTAAGGCTGAGAGCCCCAAAGATTGAGAGGCGACCCGAAGACAGTGCCGCAGACCGAGGCGGCCATCATACGAGCTGATGGCACGCAGACTGGTGGAGCGCGCGGGGGGGGGGGGCACAGTGATACCAGTGCTGGTAGTTTATACCTAGTTAGACTCCAAATGGATTCATTCAGTTCGTGATCTCGTACAAACCCTCGAGTGTCAGACAGCGGGTAAGTTTGAAGACCAACTCCAGGTGCTATTCAATCCAGAGACATAACCCCAGTCATAAATCATAGTTTTAAAAATAGTACAAATGACGAGACATCCAACTCCAACTCACCTTTTACAAAGTGGCCCCCTAATGATCCACAATCGAGCTCAATATCACAACCTAGACCGCCCCACCTCTGATGCATAAGCCAAATCCCACACATCCCGAAGCAGTCAGTGAGCATTAGTTTAATGCTCGTCTCGATGATCGTACCATCCTTCAGCTCTCAGACCAGTCACCCAGCCGCCTGGCCCCCGCACGCCAGGATTGCACATAAATGAGAATCCTATCATCCCATGAACACAACGAGTAAGCATACTATACAAATTGCTCTAGAACAGACCCCCCCTCCCCTTTTTTTCCGCCAATCCTGGAGCCAGTATATCGAGACTAACAACACAATCGTATATATTCTACCATATACACGGGTTCTCGGCGTAATCCTCGCTCGTCATTGTTCTCGGGTTCTAGTCTAGAGGTGGCTACCGCGATAGGCACTGAATATCCGGCCTGATCGGCATAAACTAGCAAGAGCTTAGCCTCCCCAACCAGGGGTCAGTCGTACGAGTGTTTGCATGGTACTCGAGTATGCGTCCAGCCCGCCTGCATCTTTCTGGTGTACTCGAGTATTGAGCCAACCATACCCAATCATGGAGAGTCACCCCTCCCCTCCTTCCCCCGATACAGCATGGTGCCCAGGCATTGCGGCATCCCCGTCCACCACCACCACCACCACCACCACCTCTGTCACGGATCCAACCTGAAATGCCCGATAAGACCCTTGGCATTCCCGAGTAACGACGGGCTCGCGCCGGCCCCCGCATATCTAATCCATTCCACTACCCAATACCGCGCCAAGGCCCGCAATGTTATATTACCTCTGAGGAATTATGGGTGCAGTATATGTTATACTGACCCCGGTTATCACAAGCTTAATTTTTCTGGCAGAAAGTTGCCGGAATCCAGCGCACGAAGGTAGGACTCGCGGGATTCCTCGGTGTCCCAAATACCCGGTAGGGTAGTTCTACAAGAAGCAAAACTGAGGGATATCGCAGGAGCCTCGCTCGCCTTGTGGGGTTTGCGTTAGGGTAAAAATAGGTGTGGGTGGTTTTTTCGCCATGCTTTAGACCCCACTGGAAGAGAGAGAAAAGCAGAAAAAGAAAATAAAGAAAAAAGGTAACGATGGCCACTAAAGCGGAAACCCCGGTCAGGTGTCTTTCTGATTTTCTTTCTTTTTTCCTTTTGCTCTCCTTTCTCCCTCTCTTCCTCCTGTTCCCAGATTGATAAACCCACGCGGGAAATGGAGCGGGGAGACGGGGCTAAACACCGAGTTCTCCAATAGGGCGACCGACTAGGCTCAGGTTCGGACATCTTAAGCCCTTCCTCACAACTCCCAGGCATGCGAGGTCACTGCTGTGTAGCTGTTAGACCGTCTATGTCACAGACTCAAAGGTAGCTGCTATCATACCTCTAATATTCAGCGGCGCCAACTGCCCGGCGGCTGAGCAAACTGATTTACAGCATGCACTTGACACCGCGAAAAAAAAAACGAATACAGTGTAGCAGTGACAATAGGGGCATATAATTTCCCCAGGATCTATTTTGCATAAACCCGCTCTCCCCTCTCGCCCTTCACCCCCGTGTGAGGTCTTCTAATACGAGTGATGGCATATGACCTCACGCATCGAATAGTGTGATCTTGTGTGATCCCGGTCAGTTTATATCAAAAGGAACCGGTGGGGGCAATAATTCTATGGATTGGAGACAGGTGCACCAACCCATTCTTAATAGTAAAGCACGGATAGTAGCACTTCGGGACTGCTCAGAGCTTGGAAGCGGGGTGCCGGCTACCCCGGATCTCCCGGTGTTAGCGATTTAGGAGCAGTGTGGTTGATCGGTAGGTATGTGTATCGGTGACAGGTGGGTAAGGAGGTATACGTGTACGAGCTGCTGAAAGATGGCGCGTAGCGGCATGCTATTACGCGTTGGAAATTGATCAAGCTGTAACGAGCCAAATACAGGTTCCTAATACGTGACCTGCAGTCGCAGTGTGATCTGTGAAAATCAATAGAGACTTTGCGAAAAGGCTCCAGGTGTGAAGCAAATGCAGACCAACCAGTGCTCCCAGTCGTCCCGTCCGACTGCCGTCAACTAAAATTGGTCAATGCACCCAATGCCACCCAGTAAGACACACAGTAGTGCTACAATAAATTAAAACAAAAATAAGGTAAAACAAATAAAAATTTTAATGGGGTGATATGGTATCCATAAAAGGAAACCCAGGACTAGTGCTGTCCGACTGCCGTCGCCCCGTCCAGTCCGTCCAAAGACGAGACATTGTCGTCCTCCGTCGTCCTGACCCCGTCTAGGACGGACTGGACGACTGGAAGCACTGAAATTTTCGCATCCCAAGTCAGGTCCTAGCGATCTGACTTGGGATGCGAAATCGAAAAGTCCTCGAAAATTTCCCAGCGATTATTGATAGAGCGCCCTTTCCGAAGACATAGGATCGCTCACTACATCACAGGTTTGGGAAAAAGAGTAGTCGAAGTTGCACTAACCAACTGCATTGCAATATACGGGATTCAGCAGCCAGATTCATGGAACCCTCCTTGACCTCTCGGCCAAGTAATGCAGAAACTAAGAAGCATGGAGCTAAGCATACTGCGTCGCCTTCACGGCCAGTGTGTCGTGAATTACAGCAGGGATTCAATATAAATTTATGGGAGCATTGCCGTAGAGATTCAATATAATTTATTTATCCTTGTATCAGAAAAATATTACCTGCCGCTTATCGATTGGAGGTCGCAGCCGTTTCCGGTCTAGTTTCCAACGCAAAATCGCGGACGCGAGATCGATGCATCAGATATGCCTTAATCACGCACTGGAGTTCAGTAGGAAAAAACAGCTCCCATCAACCAAGTTACCGGTAACGGTAATTCGATGGGATGAACATTCCCACACCCACCGTCGGTACCAAGTGGGGAAAAAGTATAAAACCGCCACCAAAAAACAATCCCCGAACATATCCGGGATTCAAGCTAACATTTGGATAAAACGCGCCGGCTAATTAATATATATCCTCCCGGGAACTTTCCCTCAGTCAACAATCATTTCCACAGCTGTTGATGTAGAAGTGCAATTCCGTTCGAAAAAAGTGCAAAATGCATCCCTAGCCTCCTCGGAGGAAACACCATGAAGGGTAAATCCCTGCCAAGATTGATCCCTGATCCCGTCCAAAACGCCTTAGTGTTTTCCTTCAGTTTGGTAAAGGAGGGAGAGCCTATATTACTTGTCCCAGGCAAGAAGCATCCGGGAACAGGTCTTCGTAAAATATATAGCAAAGCCTGTGCGTATATGACGTCCAGACAAACTCACGACTGGTTATTTCTGGATACTTCTCGCTTGGGACAAGTGCCGGTAGGAATAATTCCACGTGGGGCGGATACACGAGTGGCATGGTGGTAATGTAACGGCGGCGGGTTGTGTGACCGCAGCCATGCCCGGCGGCCAACAAAGTGACCACACTCCCTCACGCTGCCAGGGGCAATGAACAGGAATGGGGCGAGTGATTCCCCATGACTGAAAATGCTTATCATTGCGACGTTGGGCAACATTCCGTAACCGGTGACAGGAGTAAGGCTTTTGACCAAGAAGACAAAATGTGACCGCCTAAAGAGCTGTGGGTGGGTGGCCGGGAGGAGGGACCGCCCCTGCTATTAGGCTGGCAATCCTGGTCCCAAAACACTCTTTCAGGCATACGTACGCATAGTAATTGTCATGATAATATCGCGACTGCTGCTCCTAATGGAACCACTCGGGTAGAAAAAGTACTTCCTCCCGATAAGCAGGTTGTCGGTAATTGAGAAGACTCTGCATATCACAAACACGGTGTCATGTCATCCATTGGCCCTGGTGGCGGGAGGGCGGGAACAACGGGATCGGTTACCAAGCTGAAACCTGGCTTCAATACCCTCGTTCCATGTTCTTGCTCCCATTGGAGGAGTGTTTCTAGGAGTCCTTGGGATCAATGCCCCCCCCCCAAGGTAGGCTAGTCCTACATTACCCATCACAATCTAATTAGCAGTGGATGCTCACTTTCCCGTCGTGGCCTGCAGGTATGAGGCGCTACTTGCAGTTCATCGCAAGGCGCGCGAAGCACCGAGTAGAGTCGTTTTCTCAAGAGCCAGCAACAGAATAGGTCTTATTTACCGCAAGAGCAGAATTTTTCAGTGATCACCGTACATTTGTGAAACCCAATCGTACGTGCGAAGGCTGGTCGTCGGATCATCGCACCCACAACGCACAAAGCCTATGGAGGGAGGGAGCTCCAACATGGAGCTAATTTATCATAGTTCCTGGTTTGCTAGTCGGTCTGCATCAAATCCTAGGCAATTAATTGTCTTGGTTTCGCATCAAAGAAGCCAAATTCATTCATAGGTTGCTATTCGAAATGAGTGGCTTTTTATCCAGCCAGCAAATCAACCTCAAGCAGAGGGATCGACGTCGGGCCGCCCCGGCAGCTACCGGCATTTCTCACGGTGGGTAAATACGGTAATGGTGTCAGCTGAGAGTTCTGGAAGCAATTCAATCAGGTGATATTATCAATCTGACGTCTTCACCTCTAGGGCTTTATTCGAATCTCAGCTGCCTATTGGATTACCCGTTGTGAAGGAGAGTCTGCCGGCAGTCTCCACTGCCGTATCTGTTGGTTAACAGCTCTTTCACCCAATGTAGTGACGCGACGCGAAAGCAGCACTTCGGGGGAGGGAGGAAGAGCCAACCGGTGCGAAGAAGATTCCTGCAGGTTGTGTGATGTAACCTGGTCAGCACCGACAGCTATTGACCATGTGCCCACTAACTGTGACGAGTCACAAGTACTCGAGTAACGCTTTATATATTGCGGCCATGCGGTGATTGGTGTGTAATATCGGATTTCCAGGGTTTTCTATGCTGTGACTTGTGACATATGAAAGGAGGGCTCTTTTTTTTTTGCCCGCGGCTACAGCGTGAATGGCAAGAAAAATTTTGCTATTCTCGATTGACCCAGTTGTGCAACGTCGGCCGGTCAGCGCAACGACCTTTTTTTTTGCCTAGGGCGAGCGTACCGGTACAGTACCGGTACGAGTATTAGGATTGTGTCACACAGGGTAAGGAGCAAGGATATGGGGGGTCGGAAAAGACGAAAGCGGATGCCGATGTGCAACCACCGACAACGGGAGATCTTCCACGCGGGTCCCGGAACGGCCCGGCCCGCCGCAGATGTGTAATCCGGGCGGGAAAGAGTACCTTGGCCCATAAATTATCTTTCTAGGTATCCCAGCTTAATTCAAGCCTGCCCGTACATCAAGACCGCGGCAACTGTGCATTGACTGCAGAGCATCCAAACATAAACCAGCCAAGCAGAAGCAATGGATTTAGGAATTAATCCATCATAATCAACGAAGGTAAAGTGTTCGGGAATTCTGGTAGCCAGGGTGATGCAGGTTGATCCGAACACATGTACTCAGTTGTCACGAAGCACTAGTAAGCTCAAGTAAACTGGTAAAAGCTTAGGGGAAAATGGGCTACGTCAAAAATAAATAAGAGCTTGCACCACGGTACTAGCTAAGGCCCACTGAGGTAAGAATTTAAGTTGGAGAAAACTCTTCAAGATCTTTCTCATAGAATAAATGCTTCCTAAAATAAATTAGCACCAGGAGAAGGAAAAGGGGGGGAACTAGAGCACCGTAGATTCTGGGCAAACTCGGCCCCCCGCGATACTTCTTAAGGTAGCTACTGGCTCTCTTAAGGCCTAACCCCGTGGCAAATGCGCTTTTCTGGAAATAGTAACTGCTAGGCAGGGGGCAATGGGTTTGCCCAGAGAATTGAACGCGGATCCCACTTTATGCTATCCGGATAGGGTATAAAGCCAAGTTTTATAGTACTCCATAGCGGCGACCAGCATCCCTGGAAGATTGGATCTCAGTATCCTGCTATCATTTTTCGTATGATATTTCTTTCATCCTTTTACTCAGTTGGGGGGGGGGGGCAGCAACCTACTTCAGTGTCATGCAACTTGGCTTTTAGGTCTCGGAAGAGAAAGGCCTTTGAGGCCAGAGTTCGATTTGACCTGCACCATTAGCTCTTTTCTCACAATGCCCCTGTGGGGTAGACATAGGGTTACTGGTTTAACTACTTACAGGGCCTAGATTACATTATGCCTCTATAGTATCTAGGTACGATACTTTAGGTATTAGCTATAAATTCCATGGTGGCTAGGCACCTACTCTTTCATTTGACCACTCTCCGTAGTAGATGGCTTTGCATTTGTGTTCTCCCGTTCTAGTGACCTAAAAGTCCCTGATAATTCGATCCCTCACAAATACTCACGAACCTCAAAGATACTCGGGCATCCTGGCGCCAAGGGTCTGTGCTTTGACATAAAGGTGTCCAGACACTTGTGAAGTTCAAGGGTGCCATACTGCGGTAATTCCCCCAAACAAGGAGGGCGAGAGAACTTATCTCGGCCTCAAATACGGCTTTTAACCTCGATGTCCTATTTGATCGCCTGCCGGTTCTTGGATGCACTTATCCCGTAGAGGTTCACTCGCGCTGAAATCAATAAGAGGAAATGGCGAGTTTATTTTATGGACTATCTATTTTAGCAGGGATTTTGCTCTTGACATGCGGACAAGGAAAGCTAGGTCCCACTTTTTTGTGCTTCGTCGTTGAGAAGCGGAAATGGCCACGGTCACCATATTGAGATTTTTAAATTGCGATCGTCCCTCCGGGCTCGCAACACACAGGATTATGAACATGGACGCGCGAGGGTTCAAACGACTTGAAAGAGGCCTCCCCAACAAAACCAATCTAGATTCCCATTGGCTTTCATTTCTTTCGCACCAAGATTGGATGTCTTTAGTGCTGTGCCGGCTCCGCGTCAACGAAGTGTCTAGAGTTGGCTTTCGCCGTGTGCCTGAGCGGCTCTTAAAATCCTCTGTCTCCTTAACCCTTCCTCTCGTTTTCGTATCTTCCGCTCTCCCTTGCTCTCCTTTGATGGAGCTTGTCCTTGATTAAACAGGACCTGCTCGATTTTGCCACTGAATGCATCAATCCTCCTCTTGTTATCTTCAAACCTCAACGATGAAACAAGCATCATTGTTTTCAAATAGTTCTCATCAACTATCATCTTGATACCGGAAGGGGTGACATTCATAACGCCGATTATCGAGTCCACCACTAATCCATTACAGCGTATGGCAATCATGGGAAACGAATGTTCAGTGAGCCCTGGATTCATGATTCCGGATTCACGAAAACCGGCCGATAAGGCCGCAGTGAGGATAATACGAGCGGTCTGAAGATCGAGGGTCTGTATATGGAGTATCTTGTCTTGTAAGTTAGCACAAAGTTAGTCTATGGGATTTCGAGCGTATGTGCCATACCATAGGTTCGAACTTCATGTGGACTAGCCGGGTGGAGCTTGAGACACCAGTTCCCGCTTCAGAAAGCACTGGCTCGGTAAGAACTTGATTGTTCATAGAACCTAAACCGAGAACATGCCCTCCAAGCAACATTTGACACACTTCTCTTGGAGTCATATCATTGCAGTCCACAGGGTCATGGGAAACAAACAACCACTTTCCCCCACCTTTTCCACCCATGCCCGCATTACCCGAGGGAAATTCAGCTTTCTCGTCTGGTTCAGGGGCTTCCCCGATTGCTCGAGAACCCTCCCCAGCTAGCTTTTTCGAGCCCTCCAGGAAAACACTTATTCTCCCACTGCAGCTACTCGTGGTAATGATCTTACGATGCTCGTTTAGCCGATTAATCAAGGGAAGGATGTGAAGGTCGATGGATCCTTTCGGGGATGCGTCTGGCCCTGGAGACAAAATTTCGGCTAAGATCTGTGTTTTGTGAGCCGCAAAGCGTGCGTGTAGTTGCTGAGACATTTCCCCTTTGGTTTGTTGGATGGAGTGGGATGAAGTTTGGAATTATGGAGTATGAGGCGTTTAATCCTTCGAATTACCGTAGCCGACTTTTGATCTGATAAGATAAAAAAAAACCCCCATATCCGGGGCACGAGAATAGCCCATTTCGATTCGACTTCACTTCCAGGAGTAAACGCATTTCTTTCCGTGGACAACACATCTAAGAACCTTCAGCACAGTATTTCTTCAATTCTACTAGTGCACTGCGCTATGCCACTAGGGAAGGTAGTAGCTGGAGAGACTACCTCGCAGCCCAATCAATTGATAGGTTAGCTGCTTAAGCGCTGGAGTTAAGGCTTCTACAACTAATTTAATGGTCCTTGCTTTGAATATACATCAGACGATGATAAAATTGGAGGCAGACCTGAAGACGGCTTTTCCAAGGAAGGATCCGGGCAACATTATAGGGAAGAATGTCCTGCAGTAAAAAAGAAGCACAGCGGGAAAAGGGCTTCAGTGGCGATACAAAATCGCTATAATTACTGAGTTAACAATCCTTGGAAACAGAGGAACAAAAGAAATTGCGCGAAATATCCGCCCTGCACAGACTCCTGGCCCCTGGGACATCCATCGATGTTAGCGCCCCTGAAAGGTATTACATTTACCCTTTCCAGCTTATCTGTCGCTAGATTACTCCCTGGATTACTTTCATGTATGCTCTAGAATAGTGATATTTATCGAGGCAGTGTTAATGCATTTAGTTTCCTTCTACCTCCCAAGGAAGACAATGTCTGTCCTTAGTCTAGTGATATGTCTTCGAAACAATCACCACCTTGTCACCAGCGCCAAGCTTGCACAATTCCTTGTGTTCCATCAGTCCATAAGAATTAGGCGTGGTGTGAATGGGGGATATACGCTGAAACGTTTCTATAATTGATTCGGAGAATGAAGGTTTATATCGTACTGCGATTGCGAACATCGAGTCTTCGTGGAAAAGGCGAATAGAGGGACCACCGAAAACACCGACAACACGACTCCTGGGCTACTTGTGGAGGATCCCGTAAGTCTGCTTTCCTGAAGTCATTTGATATATTGCCTACCTGCATATTCATAACAATTCTCGCGATCAGTATATCTGTACCGATATAAGACGCGATTCACTTGTGAGAGGACAACAGATACATATTTATATCATATGTTGCCCTTCTCCGTCGCCCGACCTCCCACGGTAAGTGATCAGCTCTTAAGCTGCTACAGTATTAGAGCTAGCCGTTGAGGTATATTTGATCATGGGGCTTTGGTGTCTGTAGCTCTGTTATAGGTGTTTGGAGACAACTAGATGCTCCGATCAAATGCTCGAAAAAAAAGCTCATCGGAGGCTAATTTAACTTGTACGTGGGCCAAATTCTCAGAATATACAGAGATATTAGGTTTCGCAATGATCGAACACCTCACAAGGTAAGGTTTATCACTTAAGTGCGTAAGCAAAATAGGAGGTTTGTTGCCCGTTTATGGTGTGGATGGAGCCCACGAGCTCGCCTTCTGTGAAAACTTGATTTACTGATTACACACAAACACGCTTTTCCGCTGCATGGTAATTAATTGCACTCTCTCTGTTGCTAACGTTGTCTCCACTCTCAACGTGGCCTGTCGGTTTCTTTACGAGAACTGGTCTATCCAATAGAGTTGGGTTACATGAAGAGCCCTGAGCCTACCATATTAACACGAAACTGTGATCAGAAAAAACTCCCTCTGACTGATATTTCTAGGTCGCGCGCGGGAATAAAGGGGCCTTATGCGTGTTATTACCTTTCTGTGCAACCGGGCCGGCCTTTGCGGGTAGGTGATCACCTGCTCTTGCAGTTTATTTCTTTTATTGAGCGATTTTTGGAGGGATTGTCTCCTCTAGGCCATTGCGACCCTTTTTTCATGTTGCTCTCGGATGCCTCGTCAGAGGGTCCATTCTTCTCCCCCAAACCCCGCCGAGTCAAAGCTTCTGGGTGAGTTGCTTGGAGTGAATGGCTTTGCTTTTGTGGTGCACTGTACTTTACACCGACACCTAAATTTCGTACCGATCTTCCAAAATCATGTATACAATGACTCGATAACCTCCCTTTCACTTCGCTGCGTGTTGGTAGCTCTTTTGGAAGCTTATTGGACACGCAGAACTGAGAACCAAAGGGCTAACGTGGACTGTGTGACAATGTACAAGAAGTAGTCTTTAGCAACCAGGAGCCCAACCGCCGAGCCCACTTTGCTGAGCCTTCGATGGGAGACCAGGGCGTCTCAAACGTGTATGAGTACTTGCGGGAGCTGAGTTTCGTGAGGATTTTGGGCGTTGGTGTCAGTGGGGATGAGGGCGAGGCGTTGGAGCGTTTGCCGAAAAGAAAAAAAAAAAAGGAGGATGCTTTGAAAACTGCTCCAAAGGTCAATTCTTGTCTTATTTGCAGTTCTGTCATGATTTCTGTTCGGTCAATCTCGGTTTGCATGTCCTAGATGACCTTTCCCGCTTCTCAGAGCGGGGGGTCAACCCTTATCTGCTTTCTCCCATAGGGCTTTGGGAACTGCAAAGCAGTCACCATGTATCGTGGAGGTGATCTATCAGGTTGAATTCATTATTTCACCCGATACGATTTTAGCTTGCTTGTCTAGAATCTCTCGCTGTGTTGATCGGTCAGAGCACCAAATCCCCCTCGCATACCCAATCGATCGTGTGTTCTTGGATGGGGTTGCTCTCTGCTTCCGTTTCCATGTCCCCTACACCCATCCCGTGTTTGCGCCAATGGTATTTTCGTTATCAATTTCTTTGCCGGTATTATATCTCCTGCCCACATAGTAAGGATGTTTATATTTCCCCGCTCCACATGACTGGTACTTGGGTGTACCAATGACACCCCTCGAGATTTGTCACCCGCAAGAGTTCTTTTTCTTTCAATTCTTCCGCTTGATGACAAGCACATTGCTGACGATGATCGTGGGAGAGCGTCACCCCTTACCAGAGCTTGCTTCCCCAAGAGCCATGGAGATACCGAGCTCCTGAGGCTCTGTGGTTTCACAGTTGGGAAACGTCTTGCCGATGTGGAAGTGACTGCGGATAATGCATCCGAGAGCCATGAATATTCAGTAGGACAGAGCCCCTTGTAAGTCTACCTGCCGTTCAGGAAGATACTTCGGCTTTCGGCCCTGCTATTCCTTTTTCACACTCTCCCCTTCTATTTTCTATTGATCAGTGGGGAGGGTTCCTTCCTTGCGGTTCATGATCAGACAATTTCTTTGCTTTTTTACCTGTACTTCACTCCTTTCTTTTTTCTTTTCAGTTCAGTTCGGCAGGCTAAATGACAGCTGTACCCCTGTTGTGGATCAGCTATCTCAATTGTGTAGTTATGCCTGGCATCAACATGGAATCCATAGGCGGGGAAGATGATACTTCCGTTAAAACTTGAATAATTGGACGGTGTGATATGTAGTCCAAAATTCCCTTCTCTGGAAAGGGGGCAAAAAAACACAGCAAAAATGCAGCCCCTTCCCCCTTCCGAGACAGAAAAAAACAAAAACTCCTGACCTTACCGGTACTGAATGAGGAAAGCCCAACGGCATAGCACGCCGTCCAATTATTCAAGCTTTTACGGCAGTGGTGAAGTGGATAGCGATGATAACTAGCGGAAATGGTTATCGATTGCGGCTGTCGGTTGTTATCGGATGCTGCCGGTCGCAGGGTCCAACTTCCTCAATTTCGTTAATAGGTACTACAGCACCCCCCTCGCAAAAGACGCACAGACTCTTCGGCGGCTTGCTCTGCCCAAGACCCGCAATTACATTTCGTCCCATCTTTCAAACCGTCCGTCCTTCTTTTCCTAATACAACTTCCTGCACTGTGTTTGGACCAAGCCCAGCTCAGCTGATAACTTTCTGTTAAAACATTTCTTGCGGAGACCCAGAATCGGGTTCGCGGCATTCCCTCCCGTCAACTAGAGGACCGCTTTACTACCTCTTTCTTTTTATTTGTGCTGTGCGATCAATCTAGTGTTTAGTCGCAGTTATGACATACCGGTGTTTGTCGACGAGAATTTTTCTGGGCTGCTGGTGCTGGCGTTGGCGACACCATTACCGCTGAACTATCCCCCCTATATCCAATACGGTGTGAAAAGATGGATGACGCACATGCATACCGTATCTGAAGAGAAACATCCGGGTGGGTTGGGCGATGAAACTTGGTACTGTGGTCTTTACCGAGCATGAAATACAGGGGGGTTGTAAGGCTCACATTGAGAAAGCCAGGTTCTTCAAAAGCCTAGCGCAGATGCCCTGCTGACTCAGTACAAATTTTCTGAGGCATAAGAAATGGAGTGGAGACACTGATACGGCATTCATGGGCAGGGCCAATTGCCAGGAGCACAATTTGGCTGCGGGGGGCTCGGGGCGGGCCGCCACCTTGCTACCGTAGCTGAGCTTATGGGGAAGTGTTGTGTGACACAAGCCGCTAACGGAAGAATGGAACCAGCATCCAAACGCCCTCAAAAAAATAATCCTGCCTCCAGTTGCTGATGACCTGAATGTTTCAAAGTTGACCGAATCGGCGCTCGAGAAAATTGCGGCAACAGAAGAGAGGTACCGGTACTAGTACCCCGCTGTGACATGGCTCGCTTACCGGTACTGTACTCGAGTAGAGTTGAGGCTGTAAACAGCCTCATCCCCGCCCTCAAACATGGTTGGGATCAGAGAACCGTTCCGGGCAACTGAGACATTCGCGTGTGATACGGTATGATACAGCACACACTTTCCCTTCTTGACCCACGGGACCTGAAAAGACATAACATACGGCATGGGAGAAGATAACTGCCAGACGTGTCGATACACCATCCCCAGAATGGAATCTTCCCGGTCTGGTCTGTTCAGGTATCAGAATATTTGTGAATTATGATCCCCTCTCATTCCGTCGCTACTCCTCGCCCATTTGCAAAAGATTGTCTGAGGAATACCTTATGGCAAAACTGGATTGGAACGCAGGGCTGCGGTAGAGCACAAATCGCCGGAACATTCAGCAGTCTGGTGTTGGGCTTGGCATGACGATACCATATTTATTCCAGCATATTCCAGCACAACGCAATTTCGTCTGTTGGAGCTTTAACCAGTGGTATTTGTCTTTCAGATGTCGCTGGGTCAAAATGATGCAAATATTTGGCATCGGCATCACAGGGAAATCGGACTAGCATGGCTTAAAGTTTCAATGTTGTCCGAATAAGGTGGTAAGCAGTGGGAATCGAAAGGGAAAGAAAGAGAGAAATGAAATAAAATAAAAGGGTAAACATGCTGACCATGAGCCCATGCACCGTTTGCTAGTACCATAGAACCCAAAGTGTGGAGATAGTCGCTGTCTCGGACGATGGGGTGGTTGATGGATTCGGGATTTTGGTGCTAAATAAGTTTAAAAGGAAAACAGGGGGTTTTCGTGGAAGCCAATATAGTCGGACACGAGGCTAGGAGCCGTCACCAGCATTTTGCTACCCTTATTGATGTCACCAGTCATGTGGAGCTCTCGTCGCGCACGTAGTTTCTGACCATCACGTTCCCGAAAGTGCAAGATCGTTGATACATGCAATCGAAGGTTGCACGCAAGGTCAGGAATGCTGGTGTCCCTTATTGGTGCGATCATACGTTTAACCAGAGACTGGTACAGAACTCGTACATTCCTCCTGTGCTGCAACGGACAACTCACATCACCACGACGTACTCGGGGCATTGCTCAGCGAGCGAAGAGGGGCGGTACGGTACGGTAGTTATGGTATATTCCTAGTAGGGGACACTATGAAACCTAGCGAACCCAGTTGCGTGAGGTCAGATAATTTATCTGTGCCCATTCACTGCCGTGCGAGCCTTTGCAGCTTGGCTCCACTGCACTGGAGAAGTGTCGCGGAAAGCAAGGCCGGCATGGAGGCACAGTAGAGAGAGATACAGTCCCGCTCGATAAAGAGAAAGAAATGGAATTAGGGAATATGATGTCTAGACTTTGTACTGAGCCCTATGTTCTATGATGCTCGGATATGGCTGTCAATCGCCCTCATCTGTTCTACGCCAGTCAAAACGCTGAATATCAATGTGCAGGTTGCCGAGATTAAAGAATAGAAAATGTGTGCTATCCATGAAATCCGGCCCTCCAGTCAATGTTTCCCATCATACTGAAAACCATCTACATTTGATTCGGAGGGGCCGGCCATATCAACGCGACCCTCCTCCTCTTCTGTATCTTCTGTAACCGCTTGGTCCGTTAGTTAATCTCCCTCTATTCGCCGGTTGTTTTTCATATTTCTGTACAGCTACACCGGAATTTAAGGGCCTGTCTTAGTGCTCCACTACAGCATGTATATACCGGTACTATATTTTGAATTACGACATTCTTGCACTGTACTAGTACCGTACTCGTACAGTGCCACAAAGGACACCATGCCCAGGTCCAAGAACTAGCTCCCGCTCTGCTGCGGACCTGTCGTTGATTATGTGTGATGGTACGGAAACGATACCTTGCCTCTCCCGTACCGTGCCCTACCCTGGTTGCGCGAATCCTTCCGTGCTCTCTATCATACCATACTTACCTGCCTCCCTCCTCACCCCTTCTACCGTGTTCTCTCTCTCCGGTGGTTGCGTGGAGCTTCCTTCTTCACTTGTTTTCCACCCTCGCACCAATTTTGGTTCTCGCGTGGTTCCCCGCTTTGCATTTGTGTTTTCTTACCTCGATCGGATGGTTGGCTGGCCAATAGCTGAGTGGATAGCTCAATTTGCATACCCGCCAGCAAGCCGGCTACGTACGAGGTAGTTGAGAACTCCATTCGACCCTTAGTGCATATATTTTCTGCCCACCTGGTTGATCAAACCTCTTTCCTGGTTTTCTTTGGTGCTCTCGTTGTTGCCGCACCAGGATACTCTATTCCCCCTTTCCGCTCGAATACGTCCAACACTTGGAGATCAATTGCCCTTGCTCACTACCATCAGGGGACGCCAGGGCAGTCCTAGAAATTGTAGCCGCCCGGTAGCTCCAGGGTTGACCGAACACAGACTCGATAGCATCGGCGGGGGGACGAGGTATGATATAACAGAGACAAGAGCCTGGACTAGCTGGTTGGAAGGCTGTTCCCGGTAACACTAGGGAGGACAGACTGGCTCCATTAGTGTATGATTGCCGGTTGTTGTTGTCTCTTACAGTTTTTGGTTCTCGCTGCCCGGGAGCCTAAGACATCTCCGGTCTGTTCTTTGCTGGCCGCCGGCCGCTTCGCTTTTTTTTTTTTTTTCCTTCTCATCCTCTCTCACAACGCGCTTTCAAACAGGCAGTCACCACTGCTTCCTGTTGCCTGAGCACACGCAAGTTAGTACTGGCGCGCGCCCCTCGCGCGTGGTGCCGCAACAAGGGCGCATATCTACTAGTAGCACCGGTAGACAAAAAGTCACTTCTCCAAATCTCATCTACTGTGACCAAGTCATATCTCATCTGTAAAACAATCAACTCGCCTGCGGTAGAGCCAAGTGAGCACACCACGAAGATAAAGTCTGCGACGATAGCCGTGCAAGAATCGACTGGCGTTCTTTCTTTCTCCCTCTTTGCTTCGTTTTCCATTTCTCTTCTAAATTTTTTTTTTTTGAAAAATTCGAGTGGTAGTGGTGGGAGCCCGTTGTTGTGTTACGAGTACAGTACCGGTACCAAGTAGGGTAGGCATTTTGGAATCAAGTGCCAGCAAGACGGCCTTCTCATTCAACACCGCTATTTGATATTTACCCCCCTTCTCTCCCACTTTATTATTATTCTGTCTTCTATTATCATTACTTGGGAGTGAGGGATTCATATTTCTGAAAACTATTCTACCATCTATTATTAAATTCCTTCGGTTTTGTTCATCCTGGGGGGAATTTGGCTTTAGATACACAGGCGGCTACGCCAGCAAGCCAGCAGGCACACAAGCAACATTAATCCCCCTTCCCCCCTTCCCCTCTCCTTCTTCTTCCCTCCGCTACCCGCACAAGGTCACAAACTGCTTCTTTCGCGCTCGAATCTCAACCGACTAGCAACGATCAGGAGCACCCCCCACCGCCCCGCGGGTTACTCGCTCGCCCGTTTTTTTCCTTTAATTAAACTATTATCCATCATCACCCCATCAATTCCATCACTTTGAATCCCCATCGCAGAGGCTGGCAGAGCTGATCCATCCACCTGCAACCAGCCTCTGTCTCTCTCCTGCGATCTGCGACCCGCTGCACACCTTGACGGCCCCGCCGCCCGCCATCTTCCCGCACTCTCCCCCATTCGAAAGGAAAAAGCTGATAAAGCAACCAGTATCCGACCCGGCACTCTGGTTCCAGACAATCAGATCCACCACATTCGGCCACCCACACCTCTGTTCATTTCCCTGCCCTAACTTACTTACCACCCTCCCGATCCCTCGCTCACTCCCTCCCTTTCCCTGGCACCGCGGGCCCTTACATTTATCACCCATCCCGCACCGTACTATACGTGCTTGAGATCACCTGCCCCCTTCCCGAAGCCTTTCGGTTCGACAAGTCTTACCTCTGCATACGTACATACATACCATGCCCCGGAAATCTTCCATCTCTTGACACTTAAAGCTCATCCTCCTCCCTGTCCCTGCCTCGTCTTCTTTCGTACCCGCAAATGTCCTGGAACTCCCCGCCTAACGGACGTCACCCGCATCAAAAAGAGTGGGAGAAAACAACAGAAGACAAAGAGCAGCACCCTGGCAGGAGCAACTCTCCATCTCAAACCGAATCACAATTGCATTATTCTGAGCATCACGTAGGCCCTTTCCACCTTTCTTAATTTCGTGTGTGATGGCTGACATTTTATTTCATTTAAAAAAGGTAAACCCAATTCATCCCCACCAGTCCCAAGCCCAACACCCACTTCCTCCCCATTCGCATCACTCACAGCACCATCACCCCCACCCCCACCCTCCTCCACCTGCCCAAACTCCTCATCTCCCTCCCATACAGCAGGAACGCCTCGCAATTGAGCAGCCCGAAATGTATGCAGCCTCTGAGCCACCGTATCCGTACCGCATTCCACCCCACCAGTTGCCTGGCTTCCAACAACCGGCCAATTTCCAGCAACCTGCCCCCAGACAACGAACCGCAATTGCTTGCAGGTACTGTCGGCGACGCAAGGTAAAAAATCGTGATCCTTGGGGTGTATGAAATCTTTGGCTAAAACACCGGTAGATTCGATGCTCAGGATTCGAGTCTTCTCCAGATGGACGATGCGCCAATTGCCTCAGGTTCAACCAGGAGTGTGTTTTCACACCAGTATCATCGCAAACGCAAGCGTTCGTTCCCGCCCATGCGCTATATAATACTACTCGTAGTGTTGGAGGACGGGCTGGTCCTTTGTACGGAGCCCATGGCCAGCCCCTCTCTTCTGGCTATATTCCGATGCCTTCGCAGGCGCCTGCGCCATCGGCGCAATCCCCCATGGAATCCCGCGCACCCCAACAATATCCCCGACCCCCAAGTCCTGGAGTTGGGTCTGGTCGACAACCGCCTCCACCTCCGGCACAACCACCTTATGGAAGCTACGAGGAGCTAGTGACCTGTGAACCAGAGAGAAATAGGAGCCAAGAGCCGCACCCGCCGCTTTTGCCCCCTCCGGTGCCCGGTAATCAGCCGCAACCGCACCATCTGCAGAGGAGAAGTTCAGCAAGTGAATATCAAAGTCACTATGCGCGCAACGACCCTCCCTCCCCTTCGTCCCATCTTCTACATGCGCAGCATGCATATTCTCCTCCGCCGGTTTCTGGGCCGCCATCCTCGTCATTTCAAGCTTCTAGCTATGGTCAGGGCCCACCACTGTCGGCAGCGAGTAATTATTACCCGCCGGGCCCTGGCGCAAGCCAGCAGCGAACAAGGTCACCTGTGGGATTTCGTCCGCCGGATCGCTCAAGCGGATCGCCACATCCGTTTCATCCTCCTATGCAGTATCCTCCGCCTCCGAGGCCGACCTCGTCAGGCCCGAGCCCATCCAGCCCCAATACGCATCCGATTCCCTCCATGCAGATGGCGAATCTGATTGATCCGAGTCAGCCCCATGGCCAGGGAAGAAATCAGCGGACTGCTGCGGATGGAGATATGCTAGATCGTCTTATGCCGAGGTCAGGGCTTTGATCTGTACGAGTACAAACAAAGCCTGAGTTGGGGTTGATGTGTATTTCCTCTAGGCTCTATTTTTGTGGGGATCAACGACAAATTTCTCGAACGTACAAATTGAATCACGAAGCGGCTTTAGTCTCAGTTCGGTGATTTGCATTGGCTTTTTCCGATTCTCTTTCTTTGCAAATTGATTCTGGTTTGGTGGAATTTGAAACTTTTTCATGATGTCATTGGGATTTTTTGCTGCAAAGGATGAAGTGCCTGATGCCTCACGAAAAACAAAAAAACGCAACCATGCCTTATTTTTTCCTCATCGCATTTGGAGTTTTTTCTTCTTTCTTGCCTTGATGTCCCAGTCCTAGGTTATTTTTTATCTTTTATTGCGCGGTTTTCATACCAGTCGTTTCATGGGTGGAAGATTTTTTTTTTTTAACTCTTGTTTTATCATTATTTACTGCTATCCGGCGGCTTTTTGTTGTCTTTTCCTATCGTCGCCTTTGGCTGGCTTTGCCGGTTTGCATATCCCTTAGGGAGGAGGACTCCGGTATATATATAGAACGAGATCATGGTCATCAGGTTATTTTCTTTTGAAGGACGGCATTAGTTGTGTTGATGGCGAAAATGTTCTTTTATCCCTTTTCTCAAACCCCCCTTTTTTTTTTTTTTGAGCATTTTGGGGTTGCCTCTTTTTGTTGTCAAACCATTTTTGTTCCACCTTCCCTCGATTAACTGTTAAATCATGGCAAAACAGTCGTTTCTCGAATTTTTCTGGCATGTTTTAATAAGCCTGTTCATACCTTCTCTAGATGTTCTAGATGTTTATAGCTGTCACTCGTTTATACCCCCCCCCCCCACCGCTCTCTTCCTCACACAAAAACAAAAAAAAAACATCACACTCTTTTGACCTCGTGGAGTCCTAAGGATATTGTAATGATTTGCTCCTCTCAAGAATCTTCTATAGGCTCTGCTATCTTCTCTCTAGGTTTGGGAAGTGGGGCAGACGCTTTAACTATTGTCAAACAATCCCACTGCATCCCTTCCTTCCTTCCTTCCCTCCGCATCTTCCCTCCCTCCACCCTCTCCCCCCGATTCGATTCATCCATCCACCCACCCATCCACCCATCAAACCAGCCACCCATCTGCACACCATCCCCAAGTTTCAACCAATGTTGCGATCCTCTATCCTCAGGGATCACAATCCACCGGTCGGTTTGAACGAGAGGAAAAAAAAAAAAAAAACGGAAATGATTGTGACACAATTACTATAATTTCACACATCCAATCTCTTATCCCCCGCCACCCTCTCCTTCATTCGGGCAGCGGAAGTACCGTAGACCAGTGATCCGCTTCTCGTGGTACCGGTACGTACGGGAAGCAGCCGATCAAGCCATTTGCTCGTGTTACATAATATATATCAATTTGTGATATGATGTACGATAGCAGTAAAAAAAACAAAAAGATCGGACGAGAGCCCTTTTTTTTGTAAATTACTGTGTTAAATAAGCGGTAACGTAGACACCGTTTTAGTTTCAGGGAAAGAGAAGCAAAGGGAGACAGTACGAGTAACTAACTGAGAAAAGACATTGTAGGTGGTGGTAGAAAAGGGTGTTTGATTTCCCCATAAAGAACTTAAACTCATTGGACGAATATCACACGACTACTGAAATGAAGTAAGGGCATATTCAGCCTCCCCTCCCCTCCCCTCCCCACCTCCGGGGTCAAAAAAAAAAAAGAATAACGTTTTTATCGTAGTTTAGTTTATGCAAGCCTTTTCCTTCTGGGGTTGAAGGAACTTTTTAATATATTAGTTGTACGAGTACAAGTATGTATGTGTGTGCGTACTCGAGTAACTTAAACTGGGGGGGGGGGGGATTTTCTTTTCTTATTATTTATTCATTTTATTTATTCCCGAGGCTGACTGACTGTGATGCTGCCCAAGGAATTGGGTCGGGAAGGCTGTTTTTGAAAAAAAAAAACAAAAAAAAAAAAAACAACTACTGTAGCACATCCATTATTATCATAGCTAGCTTTTTTTTTTTTTTTCTTCTCTGCAGCATCCATCAGCAAGCCTCGCAAACCGCACTCGTAAAAGTTACCACGAGTGGGAGTGCCGGTATGGGAAAGAGAAACTACGATTGCCAAAAGACTGCCAACTCAGTAAATTTGTCCTCTACGAGTATTGGTCGGTTAAGTTGATGGTCTATAGTGAAAGTTTATATTTTATTGCGACTGGTAGCTTACTGTATTCTGTACTGTACTGTACCTTGAGGAACCCGAACCGGTTATGATGGCCAGGATGGGCGGGGATATATTATCTTGGTAACTTCCGTTTGTTTTATAAAACTTCTTGTGAGGGGGGGATTGTGCTAGGTAGACTATGCTGCTTTGCTTGGATTATGAGTGCTGTACTTGCTTTGACTGCTTGCCATATCTGGGCGTGCGAGTGAGTATAGTGATGGAATTATGGTGTGGTAAAAAATAGGGAGAAATGGAAAGTTAAGAGGTCTTGCTTAACATTTGGGAAAACTTTCCCTTAGCAATAGGGGTGGTTGTGGTGGAATATAGCATTATCAGGTAATATACAATACAGTATGCGGTATCGTGTTTACTCGAAAAAAGCCTGTTTTTCTTTGTTTGTTTTACTTTGTTTTCATGCTGGTCTATGTCCACCTGCAGATTCGAGTACCATATCACCTCCCTCCTCTCCACTTCCCGCCCCTAGTGTGTAGTATCCTTGGTGCCTGGCATTTCTCCCGGCTGGAGCATACCAACATCGGTCAAGTCCATCTCTGCAGCGGTAAGGGACCCTCCTTCTCCTCCTTCTCATTCTCCTCTCCCTGCTCTCATCCCGTTTGCCTTCCCCTCCCCATGTCCGTGCTGTAGGAGCTTGTCCCTCTTGAGCTTGACGTATATCGGAAGGTGGGAGAGGATCTCCGCCCCTTCTCCAGTTTTGGCAGGGGCAGTCGAGCATGCACCAGTGGAAGTGAGGGAGGAAGTGTTGTAAGTTTTTGTCCTGGGGGGTTTGTTTCGTCCGTTCCGATGGGCTACTGGTGGTGGTATGATTGCTGATCCCGGCCTCGATGGTGACGGCGGTGGTGGTGGTGGTGATGGTGAGACGAGACGTAGCGGGTATGCGGTGGATTGGTGCTCGCCAACCTGGTGTTCGGGATCATTGCTCGGTCCTCCTAATGGACATTTTTTTTTCCTGTCGCGGACGAGGACCCAGATAGCCAATAGGCTTAGAGGGACTAGAATCCCGATAATGAGTAAAAGTGCCGTATGAGTACTAAAAAAGTGCATGGTCCCATATGGTCCCATCCGTTCCATAGATTAGCCATTGCGCCCGCCGTGGGTAAAACTGTATGTCACCATCGCTTTTTCCTTTTTTTCAAAAAATTCCTTATACACCGTATGGTAGCAATGATGGGGGAAGTTTATCCCCCCGAATAAGCAAATATACACGCACAAGCATGATTTCCCTTTGCTGCAAGTACCATGATGCTATCTTTTTTTCCCCATGGCCCGCCCTACGAGTAATACAGTACATGCCGGAGTGAAAGGGGCGGAAAGAAAAGAAAAAAGAAAAACAATACCAAAACGAAGGAGTAGATAAGGTGATTAGAAACAGATATACGGAGGAACCCGGGGTCGGGGGGGAGGGACGACGAATGATGAGCAACGCATAATCGGCAGGGGGAGGGGAAGAAGAAGAAGAAAAAGAAGAACTTACCCACCGCTGTTGCTCAGATGTCCCACCACCTCACTAAGATCTTTGTTTTGTGCATCGCTCGTGGTGTTTGCTCGGACCTCCCCCCTAGAGACGAGAAGAAGTAGAGGGTTGCTGTTGCGCTCGCCGCGGGGGTCTGATCCATACGACATCACTCGGCCGACATGTTCGCCCCTGTCCCGACCAATGAGCTCTGCTTCGACTGCTGCCGCCCGGACCGGGGCGTGGAGTGCAAGTAGCACGAGTAGCAGTAGTAGGACCGGCCAAGCCATAAAAGCGTGCGAATGGAAGCTAGTGCTCGTAGTAGTGGACGTGGGAAATAATTGATGAGGTGAACGCGCTAATAGCGGGAGTGTAGTGGTGAGGAAACAAAAAGGGGAAGAAAGAAAAAGTAAAAAAGTAAAAGTAAAAGAACTGCCGGTGAGAGAAAGAAGGAAGAAGGATGGGGGATCAGGTGGGTACTGGTACAGTAGAATGTGAAGAAGGTGCGGTAACTATTCAAAGAGTGTCACGAATATGTTTAATGTTCCGGGTCCTTTTTTTATTTTTTTTATTCCCAATATGCTCTGCATGTCCAAGTCTATGGATTGGAAGGACCATTGAGTTCGTTCGACCAGGACTGTTGAGTCAGAGGGGGGGAACATCGTGGTCAGGTCAATGGTTGGAGGTATGATATAAGGAAGGTGTCGTGGGAGGTAAACGTTGCTTGCTACGTGAGTTCCCTCCCTCCCTTCCTTCCTCCCTTCCTCCCTCCCTCCCTCCCTCTATCGATCCCACCGACCGACCGAGTAAAAAAAAAGAGGCACCCCAACCAATAGACTTTGGGACTGGGGAAAAAGACACCGCATGAGTATAAAAAATAACAATATCACAGGTTAAAAGTTAAAAAGAAAACTGCACGGATACGTGAGAGAATAAGACTGGTGCGAGAAAAAAGCGACCAACCGGCCGGCCAACCGATCCTTAACCTTTTTTTTTTTTTTTTACCAAGCGTTGAACAACGGTCCGACTCCAAGCCAAGTTCACGCCAATTACCAACGAGCAAGATGGTGCTACGGTAATCGAGAGTTTCCGAAAACCAGGTTTTGAGTAGTTGTCATTCCCCCCAGTCGGGTACAGTAAAAAGGAGTCCGTTTTGGCTTTGGAGGGGGTTTTTTTTTTCTTCCTCTCCCTTTCATCCCTTTCATCCCTTCCATCCTCCCTTCCCCTAGCCTCCTACCACGCCTGTGCTGGTGCGACCGGATTGGGGATGGACATTTTGTATGAGAATATTGTCCAACTTCAACTCGGTCGCGCGAGTACTTTCTTGTCGTGGTTACTGCGAATGCTGCTAGTTACTGGCCGGAATTGCTTCGGGCTGTATACTAGTGAGTTACTTCGCCTCGGGCTCTACTCGAGTAGTCGGGCTCCTGTTGATAGGGGGGTTGGTAGGAATATCATAGTATGAAAAGTTTTGGAGGGAGTGTTTGGCATGACGTGGTTTTTATGGCAACACTTGCAAGCAGTGGTTTGTAATTTAAGGTTTGGAGTGTTTGGCACAGTGTGGTTTGTAAGGTAGAGTTTGCTAACCTTATAAACTGCGGTTTGAAAAATACAATACTACTAGTTTCCTACATATATTCTCTTTTTCTCAGGGCAATCTCGAAAGCCACTCGGGGGTTTTTTTTTCCCGTTACCCTGTAGAAGTTCTCTATTATAAGGCGTTTGGCAATGCACACCTTACATTTGGGAAACCTTATACGAGTAGATATCATGCACAACTATTATTTATTTTTTTCGATCCAGTATCACCCTTAGTGAAAACTGCGAAATCAAACAAAGGGATACCGGTGTGGAATTTCTTTCGTACTAAACCTCCGGCGACCGTGGGATCTTGCAGTAGTTGAACCTGCAAATTATCGTGATTGTGACCTTCTGTTAAACCGTAGGATAATGTCACAGGGAATTGACTGGCCGGTATGTAGTATTGCTAGGAAAGTAAAGAGACAAGAACACAAAAGTGGACCCAATCAAGTAAGGGTGGAAGTGTTGTCTATTGCGTTGTTCTCTGTGGGTGGCTTGACTAAACTAAGGTGGGAAGGGCGGGAGTGCTTAAGAGGACAAATTTTCCCTCCACGACTCGCCCCCTTCTGTGACAAGAAATTCTATGGAGCAAACACCCCATAGATACAGGACCTTACCCTCCTACTATACTAATCCACAAACCCTCACCGGTAAACCACGGTGTGCCAAACACCCCCCTAGTTGTGGGTGGGGGGGAAGGGAAAGCTTTTGGTATCGCCTTTTCTGGGGTGCCAAGGTCATAGTAGAAGTTGCTCTGGTGAACGGATCGGGTGAATCGTGCCTTGGAGTGCTCGAGTACTGTACTCGCACACACATATTAGTCTACACCGTTATCGTCAATTTTGTATTGTATCGCGACGACTTTATTCGGAATGTCAGCTACCTAGCTATCATAGTTAGCTTTCCAATCAGTGATGTTGCGTGTGAGTTGGGAGATCAGAACTCGGAAAATCGCAATGTCTCACAATGTTTCCTCATTTAGCCAGCACTTAGCACAACCAGCACCCGCTTACTAAACCCCCCGAACTATGACTCGAAACCACGCAACCCACTAGGTTAGGGAAGGGCCAATAAATGATGGGCGCTCCCTATGCCGGGCGTTCGCCTGGTAGGGAAACATTGTACCGGTACTGTACCTTATTATTATTATCCGTGCGAATGGTAATTTGTGCTACCGGTATTTCGCGACTTGAGGGCTAACCTGTCCACAAGTATCAGTCTCACTTGCCCCCTTTACTATTCGCGGGTCTATCCGTCTAATTCGCTTTCTGGAACTGCAATCGAGCGCCTTTTCGTCCATTTTGTCCTCTTGATTTTCATTCCTGTTTTTGCCTATCTGCGTAGTCTCAATATATATGAAATTGCCCTTGGCACGTTTAACCCCCATCCCAATTTGTAGTGCAGGTAGTCTGGGGGTAAGCACACCAAGCGTAGTCTTCATTTCTGCTTTTTTTCGTCTTTTTGCGCTTCCATCTCATGGGCTTCCTCGGGGGAGACGAATGCCAGAAGGGTTCACAATGGTATGAGTTTGGCACCGCCCCTACGGTGCCGGTTCTAGACAGCCCGCACTCTGTTCCTTTTCTTTTTCTTTCTTCTTCCTTTTCAACCTTATAATGTTCCCGGAATCACTATTGAGAGAACAGCAATACGACAGGGGGCACATGAACACATGTACTCTAGTTACTCTTGAAGGCGGCCGCATCCGATAGAAATGCCGTACAGTTTGCTCGTGGAAAAAGCCTGTACTCGAGTAAGGTGAGTTTCTCTTAAGCTTTACTGCAATAGCTCTAGCTTTTTTTTTCCCCTTTCAATTTTTTTCTGTTCTCCGCGGTGAAAATTTTTAGCATTTGTTTGGTTTTTCCTATCCGGTAAGAGGGAATGGAAGAGAAGGGAAGGGAAGAGCAGCGCGAGAGAGAAGCAAGCAAGCAAGCAAGGGAGGGACGGACGGACGGACGGAAGGAAGAGAGAGAATTAACTATCATTCCAGATCCGTTAATATTATGTAGCAAAGTTCCCCCATTGTCATTCCTTTTCTGCACTGAAGCGCAAGATGCGGTACCGGAAAAATAGACTGCTCTCTGGTGACGATGCTGCTGCTTCCTGCTGATGATGGTAAACTATTGGCTCTCGCGGCGGGTACAACATTAAGTCACCAATGCAGTATATAGTACTCGTGTAGTACCGTTTTTGATAGCTAGTCTCGCGATTCGTGTACTGGGTTCATATGCGGGGGGATTGTCTCGTAACCGGTGACTCCAGGCTGATTGATGCGTCGCGGTCAGGAAAGAAGAGGCTTCATGAATGCATAGATTAAACTGGGGGACGACGATGACCGGGGAGCTGGGGGGGGGGACACTAGCCAATGCCCTCCTCTCACCTCCTTGTGTTCCCCTCTTTCCCTCCCTCCTTCGTCATAGCATTGTGGATATCCATAAACCTTCCCCCCATGCATTTCGTTTGATACAGTGCTCAGCACACTGCATAAATGCCGGCAGTGATAGGCTGCCCATTATCGGTCAAAGAGGGGTGCAAACGCACGTCCCCCCCAGACTTCCCCACTCAAATCAACCATGTACTTGTCTCAGGAAAGAAAGTATCCGAGAACAGGGGGGGTATGTTTTGTGTTGGCACTCAGATACACGCAGATTTTTTTACCACATCTCTTTACTCGAGTATTCGAGCACTGTAACCCCTGTTCGGGTACCGTGCTTCTTGTCTGGGACAAACAATAACGTCATATGTTAGCCAGCAGTGAGAGGAGAAGGGGGTTTGAGAGGGAAGGGTACCGGTAAGCCCCTGGAGAGGGAGGGAGGGTGTTAACTGAGTGTTTGGTGTTTTAAGTTTTAAGTACTGTACAGTACAAGCATGATACTCGAGTAACTACCGTCACAACATTTAGCTAGGACGAAAGCAAAAAAAAAAACGAAAAAAACAAAACAGCCATCTTTACAGTACGAGTACGAGTAGAAGAAGGGGTTAGAAGAAGGAAAAAAAGAAAAGGTGGACAAGAAAAACACTTGGAAAAAACAAATACAATGACGGGGGTGGCCGGCCGGAGCAGGTGGTGGCCATGGCGTAACAAACGCTAGTCTAACGAATCGGGGGAAGCGCATATTGCGCCAGACACCGGGAAATCACGGGGTTGTGTGGTTTCGAACGGTAGTTGAAAGAAATTTTTGTATGATAAGACGGTGCTCGTTGTGCTGGTGCTGGCCGACCAAAACCTGCCCTCAACTGAGCGAAAACAAGAATTCAGGTCAAGCCCTAATTTACTCGTATTATTTAGACAACTCTACCAGAGGAAGTCGTATTATACCTTTTCAAGAAGCGGCCATCATCAATTTAGAAGAAATCTATATCAAGTTGGCAACAAGTGCAGGTTTTTGTTGTTCGGGACTATACCAGCGGTACAGTTCTAGTATGCTACAATGACAACATCAGCCAGTACCGCAGTTCACCACGGTCCAGGAAAAGGGTTCCCAGATACTGGAGTGACACACCGAAAAGGCTGCGCTGTAAGTTACAGCGTCAAGGGTGAGCGTATACCCAATCAAGCCGCGGGAATGCTATGTTTTTTTGTTTTTTTTTCTGCCTTCTTTCCTTTCAGTTTTGCATTTATCCCTTTCCCTGTCCGCGACAGCTTACTGGTTGAAGGTTTCGTGGGTAAGGGTGCGGGTAGTCCTGCACGGCATAGGCAACTTAGACAACAATAGTTCATGGGGAGGCAGAGCGTCACACTTGCATGCATTTTTTCACTTTATTTCTGCAGAAGACTATCACTATAAGGAGTGAGGTTAAGTCAAAGAGGGGAGAAACAAGAACTAAGGCATACAGCACCCACGGTCCACAATGGCACAATCAGCTAGCTGGCAGGAGGATAGAAGAGGTCACAGCTCCCCCCCCCCTATCCCCCGACCTCAATGCGCCCTGACGACATATTGTCTTGTCAAGAGCGAGTGAACTAAATACTGTACTTCTCAATTACCTTGTGGCTTTCTGCAAGAGAGAGAGCGGAGATTGGGAGCAAATTTTACCATAGCCAATGAAAGTCCAGACCCTTTTCCCCATCTTTTACTATCTCATACTCTCTCACAGCACTCTTTGCGCCCCCCCGGCATACTGCTATTATGATACCCTAGAGTCCGGGGTATGTAGGAGAAGCGCCGAAACAGTCCTACCATACTGCGTACTTGTATCCTACGGCTCCGCTTCCCGGATCCGGGAAAAACACCAGGACGTCCAACTGTGTGCAATGAAAAGTTTCCGAGGCCCTAGATCCTCTTTATTGTCGATAAATCCCCGCTATTGCTAGCTTCTAACGTGGTCAGATCAACTAAGCCACCGTGGAAAGGAGATACGAGTGTCCGTGAAGAAAAGAATTGTACTTGAATCCTCTACTCCTGTATTTTGGGCATGTGGGACTATGGCGCACGCAATCCCTTAGTTACAGCAACTCACTCCCGCCTATGATACGGCGATGCCTACGCGAGCACATTAGCATCCTGCTATGTTCTACTCGTACATGGTGCCAATAGGGCATGAGAAAGAGAGAGAGAAAAAGGAAACAAAACCATCGACCAAAGAGCTGAACGAATACTAACCTAGCACTTATTACCGATGCGACACTTAGCCCGCTCAACTACCGTACTCGTAGGTGTTACAAGTACTATCGCAAGGGGGCGTGCACATCCTGTTTGAAAAAACGAAAAAAACAAAACAAACGGGGACAACCAGATGCGCACAGATATGTGCACAATTAACAAGTACTCGAGTACCCGAGTAGTACTTGGACAAACTATAGATTATTAGCTTCACCACCCCCTCCAACCAATCACCGGGATAACCCTCAAACTGTCATACTGTACTCAAAAAGACATGTGCGAGCACCGCCAGCAGCGGCAAAATGGAAAATGCGAAATTGGAAAATTGGAAAAAATCCGCGGGAGAAAAGCAAATAGAGAAGAAGGGAGGGAGGGAGGGAGGGAGGGAAGGGAAAGGAAGGAAGGAAGGAAACAAGGTTTCTCCGGCAGAGCGGCTGCGTGGTGTGCGATGAGCATGTCCAGTGATCCATTGATTGCCTGCTTGCAACGACCGAGTGAGTGGTGTACTCGAGTACGATAGGGTGCGTGTACTCGAGTAACAACAACGGAAGCACATGCTTGAGCACATAAATTACATGTGCCACGACAGTCTACCAACCCCCCCCCCATTTTATCCAGTGGGCACCCTCCTGTTCCTCCTCCTTGTGAGTGAGTGCAGCACCTTCACACACACCCCTCCCTTCCCGCACCGCCAGCCTGGGTACTGCCTCCGCCGCCATTGATCCCCGCCCCCGCAGCTGCTGCGCCGTCACCCTCCCATTCTATTCCAGCTCAACTTTTCATCCCCCGTTTGAATCCGATCTATCTGCCCAGAGCAAATCTTACCCCATCAGTCCACCTGCAACCAACTACGATACCGTAACCAACCATTACACTCCTTACCGCCGCGCCCCCAGGCGCCATCACCTCCACCGTTCTGGCGGCGCACCGATATACGAGCAAGAGAGAAAAGCACACCACACCGACCCCCCAATTGATTTGTTGGCGGATTGATGGCGGGCGGGAAAGAGGTGAAGCGATGGGATAAAGCAAGGAAGGCAGGCAAAGTAGTCTAAGGTAAAGTGGCTGCCAGAATACGGCGAAGTGGGGCAATGAGCTGAGCGAACGGGGGGCAGGGAAATCAAGATTAGAATAAAAGAGGGAGGGAGGGAAGATGCTTACCGTAGAAGCAAATTGCCGCACCTATCGGCCGTGCACTAGCGGGGTAGGCGTGTTTGAGCTGGCTTTGCCTCTTGGACGTGGTGCCGTCAGGGCCGCAGACACGATCGGCGGCAGTCTACTCTTTCGGCCCGCTATGAAAAATAAATTGATTTTATCTATTGAAGACTATCGAGAGAGGATTCCCAAGTGCTGTACAGTACTCGAGTACAGTGCTACACAAACCGAAGCTCCGCTGAAGCGGTACCTTAGCCTAGGCAGAAGCCCGAGAAGGAGAGGGGGAAAAAAAAAGAGAGAGGTATGATAGAGGACTGTGGGGTGCGTGTGTGTGCTTATGTGTGTTCATGTGTGTTCATGTGCGATTTCCGCATATAGTTTAACCCAGCAAACCTGGCCCTCCCTCCCCTGCCTCTGACTGGACTATGTAGCAAATGTGCGCGATCCTACAAGCCATCACCACACGAAATGGGCAGTTGTGATCCTGGCTGTTTGAGAAATCCGTTTGACCCCCCTTTTTTCTTATCTTTTCCTTTTCACACATCTGACTTGGGAAGTACGGCATCGCCTACCGGGAAATCTCGTGAGGTCTGCCCCGTCGGCCCGCGGTTGGGTACCATAGGTTTACGGAGTAAGGGAATTGCGAAACACAATTGACGTGATCCAACACGTCTAAGGGCTGATCTTGTACGAGTATGTAATACTACTAGTCTTACTGTCCTGGGAAAACGACAACTTTTTCTCTCCGAATCCGGGGAGATTCCAGTGCTGACGGGGACAGTGCTGTAAAGTACCATATGGCATCACGCTTATATAGCATTTTTACGGTGCCAAACACTGAAAATCGACATTTAAGTTATGTTACTTCACAGTCGCACAATAAGCAGTCAATCACTTTCCCCCTCCCTCTCCGGGTTGAGAAGCCGGTTTGTCTGGGAGCAAAGATCTGCAAAACATATTATCATACCTCATTGGGTGTAGCGTTGCCAAGATATCACTCGATGTAGTTAGCTTTTTTCTGTAATTGTAGACGGGCATAAAGTAAAACACTTTCAAGGAAGCTCTCGAGCTTAATCGCTGCGGCTGTTGTTCTAGGGAAGTTTGCTCATGTTCGAAGTTTGTTTGGAGGGGAGGGTCGATCTGTTTTGCGTTTTCTGGCACTGCACAAGTACCGTACTCGAGCATTTGTGCTTGCACGCGAGTGAGTAAGGAGTTATCATGGGAACGCCATCGAGCTCGGGTTCAGGTATCACAGTGGCACAATCAAGCAAGAAATCAGACAATCGGTTGATCCCGCAATTCCCCCCCCCTCCCACATCAGACAATACCGTACGTACCATGTCCATCTAAAATTCGTGCGTGCAAGCAAACAAGCAAGTAGGTAGGGAGGGAAGGGAATGGAAGGGAATGGAAGGGAATGGAATGGAAGGGAGGCTGAGCTGGACATCAATGCATCACGCTGTTCCTTCCCAAAATCCCAGAACCGGACGGACGGATGGATGAATGGTCGAAGTAGATACCAGATGCCCAGCCCAGCACATCAAACCACACTGGTACTCTGCAGCACGGTACGCTAACACTCACACTCAAACACCTCGGGCAGCGCACCGAACCGCACTTAGCCCATTCATGATTCATCCGACAACAATCCACTTCAGCCAGCCAGGTAAATCAGCCTTCTCTGTAGAATAGCAGTCATGATCGAGACCCAACCCTTTAAGGACAAAACTTTACACCCACAGCTGTAATATCAAATGGGGGTTCAGATATCGTTATTGTCCGCTCTTGCAGACCTGAAANNNTATGAGCTATCTGGTTGCAATAAGCACGAAGTACCGCCATGTAGCAAAGCCCTTACTGTGCTTGCATGAGGAGGAAAGGGAGGGAGGGAGGGAGGGAGGGAGGGAGGGAACTGGAAGCGGGGAGATCGACAAAGCGCTATTGCGCAGTTGGGGGTTTACATCTCGTGTATGTAAGGGGGGTTATATCTAACTGTACGTACTTAGAGTATCTACCTAGGTTTGGTGGTGGCAGTGGCAGTGGCAGTGGCAGTGGTGGTGGTGGTGGTGGTGGTGGTGAGGGAAAGCCGAGGTCAAAGTTCGTTCAGGGTTCGGAAAGGGCGTGAAATTGGGAAATTGAGATTCCCCAGCCCCTCCCCTCCCCATCCCTTCATCCCTCCTCCATCCATTCCAACTTAGAACACTACGATGTCCGACGGTAGATACAGTCGCACCCCGCTATAACGAATGCCAAGTATCAGGCCATTGTTATTCGTAATAGCAGATTGTTCAGTATAGTGATCCACCGGAGACCATGAATAATTAGTCAGCATTGGTGAAGAATTGTCAAGCGTGAGCAGGGTAAAGGAAAGTGGTAGATTGCCCCTCATACAATCAAAGACCAACTCACACACAATGCATTCCAATGCCGCAGGCTGAAAAGGTTTAACTCAAATCCAGAAATATGAGTTATACCTCCTATGATCCCACTATCCTGAGATGAAACTGGCAAGATTTGCTGAGTTGCCAGAATGTCCAAAGAGGTAAGATGGAAGGCTATTGGCATTGTCAAGCCTATCAGAGTACCTGAAGAGCTGGAGAAATTGTGTTCAAAAGGGAAAACCAAATGGTATCAATTACAAACTCATTATACTTTCTAGTTTTATGCTAATCTAGGTTAAATACAATAGGGCCGGAAGTACAGAAGCAAAAGACAAGGAAGGCACAGTACTCGATTTTTAAATTCTTGCTAGTGAAATAGATTAATGCACCTAAAGAGGCAAGAGTACCAGTCACTGATGATGTACTTCGAGCTCAATCACTTCTTATCAAAGAAAAGCTAGTCAAGATTGGCTGCGAGGAAGATTATACTGATTTTACCTTTTCTGGGGGATTGCTAAAAAGGTTTAAGGAGCGTCATATAATAGGAAGGCTGAAGAGGCATGGTGAGTCCGATAGTGTCAATTCAGCAGTTGTGGAAATGGCACAAGAGGAAATTCAGGAAAAGTTAAGGCTCTGTTTGGCGGGAACGGAACTGGTCCGTTCCCCCATACAAACGACCGTTTCCTTCCGTTTCAAAACGGTTGGAGTAAATCCAGTGTTTGGTAATGTAGAAAAACAAGAACCGTTCCGTTCCAAAGTGGATCTTGGCAACCAGGTTTGCAACAGTAGCTGGTCCCCCACTTAGGCTAGTTTTGTATTAAAAAAATTTTGTAATGTATAAAGACATCTTAATTAAAAATAATAACCAGATTATTCCCTATACATCATATTTTCCACTGGCACCTCCGAAAACAACTCATACACCTCCAAGATGGCATCTCACCCCAATATGAGCACAATTCATACAGCCATAATTCAAAGACGGATTCATATCGCAATTACCTCTGCTCTCTATTCTCATCTATTCCTCTCTAAAGAACCTGTTCATATATCTATTCAAACTGGAATGATTTATACTGCTGAAATCCTGCAAGCACATCCTTGTCGTGCTCTAGAGGTTATTCGTATGCCAATTACAACATTGTTAGACCTTCGAGACTGGGTAATTGAGAGGGGATTACTGGTGGCTACACGTCAAGTAGCTGTGGAAGAACAACTTGTATTGTTTTTATGGATTATTGGACATGGAGCTACAAATAGGGAAGCTCAGGAACACTTTCAGCATAGTGGAGAAACAATTTCACGGTTAGTATTAATTGCACTATAATATTTATATATGAAATGTTTATTATTCTAATTATTTTACAGCTATTTTCATCAAGTTCTAAAGGCTCTCCTGCCTCTGTATGAAGCATTTGTACATCTTCCACCAAACAATATTCCTGCAAAAATACGGAAAAATTGGGGAAAGATGTCCAATTTTAAGGATGTTCGTGGAGCAATCGATGGGACACACATTTTGGCCCATGTCCCACGAAACCAGCAGGGTCCCTATCGTAACCCGGAAAGGTACCCTCTCGCAAAATGTTCTTACTGGATGCAGCTTGGATATGTACTTTTTCTATGTATGTTCTGGCTGGGAGGGTTCAGCCAATGATGCTCGAGTATTAGAAAATGCTGTGATTCATGGATTTCTAAGACATGAAAATACAGTTTATCTTGCAGATGCAGGATATGGTCTTCGTCCTGGGTTTTTAACACCATACCGTACCGTACGATATCATCTGCGGGAGCAAGCACAAGCTCATTTACGTCCACGCACTAAGGAAGAGCTTTTCAACCTACGTCATGCTCAGTTACAAAATGTTATTGAACGTATCTTTGGAGTTTTACGGAAGAGGTTTCAAATTCTCAATACAACTCCAGAGTTTGACCTTACCACACAAGCTCAACTTATATTGGTAGTTTGTGCATTACATAACTTTATTCGACACCGGGTAAATGGAGAGGAGGATCAATTTTACCAGGATGCTGATTTATCCTTGGAAAATATCAATCACTCTGAGGAATCAAATCCAAGTTATGAGGAGGATGAAGGAAATGTTAGAGATGCACAAGATATGGGAGAGATGAAACAAGATCGAGACAAACATGCAACACAAATGTGGCTTGATTATGTACAATACCAAAACCAGTCACAGTAGACTAACTGCTGTAGAATTCCTAGGCCTTGTAACGTACTATTTGACCTCTTAACCAAAGCTCCTGATCTTCACCTTCCTCTAATGCTAAAAACACTTCTGCCTTAACTGGGTTCTCAAAAAGCTCATATCCAGTAACAATATCTTGTGTTGACCACCCTAGTCTTCCTTTATACTTTTGTTGAAGCTTTGATACAGCTTGCTGAACAACTGATTGGGATGCTACAATAGTAACTGGTGTAGTGGCCATCCCTTCAACAGCAGTGATCAGCCGTTCAGAAACACTCCTTGGAGGTTGTCGAATATGTCCCAGTGGTGCTAGCCTTCTCCGCTTATGTTGATGAGGACTTGTATCGCCGGATGAGTGCGCCGGGGCAGCGACAGCACGAGATCGCAACAT
>NW_003299148.1:0-107600 GCF_000151645.1 Tuber melanosporum | reverse complement strand
CAGCGAGTTTCAAACATGGCATGCCGATAGAAGTAATGCCGTCCCATTTTGTCATGGGGCCTCGAAAGCGGGAGATGCTTTCGTCAAGTAGGATTCGTAACCCCGCATGCACTCAGTTCACCGCTCACGTTATCCCAGCCCCTTGGTTATCGATCCGCTACGCGAAGGGATTGCTAATCAGAATGTTGACGCCGTTTGCCTATACTGTGATTACCGTGGGCAGAAAGAGCAAACGCCAGCTGTTATAATAATCGGGAATCCTGGTGACCCTCCAGGCGTTTGGCAATCAGCCTGTTGTTGCCTTTCCCTCCAGCGGCTATGGCAGGCAGAGAGAAGAAACACCAGCCGCTACAGCCGGGGGGCTCTCCAGGCATCCTGTAACAGGGTTGCCGGAGATTCCGGAAGCGATCACCAAAACCTTCCGAGCCGCCGGTGGCTCTCTCGGAGGGCGCGCACCTGGACTTCCGAATATTCAGAATCCGGACACGATTCTAGCAAGTCTACATTTGTATTGGTCCACTGGATGAGCTTCTGGCGGAGCACAGAGTCGGGTTTCTACGCTCCTTGCGCCAGATCTTGGATAAATCATCCAATACGAGACTGTCTCTCACCAGGAATTTTAAATTAGTAAACAATTTTGATAAGTATGGTGAAAGTGGTAACACACTGGTATTGAGGAGAATGCTCGTCCATCTTGGTATCTGTGAATAAGTTGAAACCTCTTTAGAAAAGGGAGAAGTTTTCACGAATATTAAGATAAGATAGTTTTTTTTGTACAGGAGACTGAGAGATTTGCACATAATATAGAATTTATTTCATTAGTTTACAAGAAAAAGAAAAAAGCAGATTTATTAGGGTATGGTATTCAAAATTACTCTGCCCTATAGAGTGTTGCCAGGGGTTAAAAAAAATTCTCAATTGAAGGTAAGAGAAACCGTTTCGAAACAGAAGTGCTCCATTTCACCTGTTGCAACCATTTTGAACTGGACCGTTCCTGAACGGTTCCGTTCCCGCCAAACAGAGCCTAAGGTATTTTGCCTTGGAGGACATTTAGAATTGTGACGAGAGTGGTCTACAATATAATAAACAGGCAGCTTACTCTAATGTAAGAAAGGAAAATGGAAGAGTTTTAGCCAAGGTCAAGTTAGATAAAACTCGCATTACAACCTTCCATACAGTCAATGCAGATGGGACTGAAAAAAGACGCTTAATAGTCATTGGATGGGCAGAAACACCACAGGCATTCCAGCACAATAGAATTAATATTCATAACCTACCAATTCTTTACCGCTACAACAAAAAGGCTTGGATGTTAAGTGGATTGTGATATGAATATTTAAGGAATTTTGATCAAAAAATATAAATCCAGAGACAGAATATTATCCTTATTACCGATAACTGCCAAGCCATCCACACCCCAATTCTCAACCTGAGAACTACAAAGAACCAGCTCTACCAGTACTTACGAATATCACCCTTTTCTATCTCCCTCCGAATACTACCTCAAAGCTCCAACCACTTGATCAGGGTATTATTGCTTCTTTCAAAGCGGCATACTGGAGGCAGTATGTGGACTACATAGTTTAATACTTCAATCGACATAGTCAAGCTCCACCAAAGCTCAATATTCTCTCCACAATATACCTCATAGCTGATACATGGGAGTTGATTCCTACCAGTACAATTAGTAACTGCTGGAAGTAGGCTGGTTTGCTTAGTTCTCGTCACTTACCTGCTGAGGACTCTGACTTCCTCGCTGCTTCCTCTGCTCAAACTCGTTTCACTGTCAGAATCCTCAATCCAGGCCTCCCACAAACTAAATTGGATCAAAGATTTTATAACTATTGCCGTGATGAGAGTCTGGAAGATGCTGAGGACCTTGCCAAAATACATGCAATTCTCCCAGATTCCAGATCTCTTGTCTAGGAATATATTAATTTGGGTTTACTTATATGGAATATTGATCATATGGAAACAACATACCTTGACACGGAAGGAGATCTCGATAATGAACTTTTTACCCCCCTACTTCAGCTTTTATCTCCTACCAAAGCTATCCAGTCCCTTCACAACATCTCCCACTACCTTCAGTCACTACCAGTTAGTTCCCTTTCAACTAATACTAGGCGGAAGATTTTGCTCTCTGCAATGGTCAAACAGTCTACCTTTTTAGCCTCTGCTCTTCACTAGTAGGTTTATATTTATTTCTGGTTAAGGAAGAATACCTTTCATATCTCACTTTCAATACTAGATTTTCCAATTCTTGATCATAAAAGAAAGAGAACTATTGTCTTACTAATTATCTTTACTCTATTTGCTATCAAGAATCTCAAAAGAAACAAACTAGCATCAATACTTTTTTTACTCGGATACCTTCCCAGCTGAAGTCTTGGCCACCAGCTCACTCTCAGGCTGATCAACCTTGCTCCATCAGCTTAAGAAGTAACTGGCATAGCAGAAAAGAAAACAGAAACAGAAACAGAAATAGAAACGGAAATAGAAATAGAAATAGAAATAGAAATAGAAATAGAAATAGAAATAGAAATAGAAATAGAAATAGAAATAGAAATGGAAAGAAAGAGAACATGAGGCTTCTCACAGGAGTGAGTGGTCAGAGGTGCCAATCACAATGGTGCAGGGTGGTATTGTAGAGTTGAAGGTAGGAGAAACAGAAGGTGATAGTGTAACTACAGATGAGGAAGAGTTAGAACAAGCTAGAGGCAGCAGTTTCAGTGGGTATGAGAGGGACCAAACTCATCACAATATGTACCCCCATCCATATGACTCGTAGGACCTAAATCTCTTTCCCTCTCAGTATGATTTTGGCTTTAGCCAAACATATGCCAATCTGCTTCTCTAGTTGCCAATTGTCTATTATAGCAGGTTAAATTTGTATGGGAACAGGGGTACAAAATCTGAAAAATCTATTCATATTCACTATCCAATAAAATTCGTTATAGCAAGAATATTTCTATGAGAAATCCAAACTCCACCACAATTTGTTCGGTTTTTTCACTATAAAGGGGTCCATTATAGCGGGGTGCGACTGTACATATGTATAATATGCATATGCATATGGGTGAGAGACTAAGGCAGTGCTATAGCTCACGAGTCCTCGAGTACTGTACAGTGCCGCACATAGCCACCCACGAACAAAAGGAGGAGGAGGACGAGATGAGGTCAAAAATCAAGATGAAAAAAAAAAAAAAAAAAAAAAAAAAGACGCATACCTCGATTACGGTAGAGTAGACATACAGTAACACTCAAAACAAAAACAACGCCAATAACGTCTTGTACAGTACTACATCTACCTGTAGAAGAGGGGTGGGTGGGTATGCAGACGCTACAAGTGCAGTACAGTACAGAGTGAGAGCCTACGGTAGATAATTTAATACAACACAGCCTTCAGTCGGACGGACGGACGTATGATACAAACCGTGCTCGACACAGAACTCCGACCCGTGACCTACACTAGACTGCAGTACTCCCCAACACAGGTTATAACCTAACTATCAGGATGAAAAATGAAAAAGAAAAGAGTCTGGCAGGTCCACAAATGTCCACCAAAGTCCACAGATGTCCACCCCCCCCCCCCTCCTCCCCCCGTTCCATTCCCGCCCTGCCCGACTATGGTATAAAGCAAAACCGAATCAAACCAAGCCAAAAACTGAATGCCCGCTCACGTATCATGTTATTTACATATAAAACTCCCCCGACGGCAAAACAAAAAGAAACCACTCCGCCGGATTGCCTTCAATTCAGCCTATCCCCTAGGTTAGAACAGAACCAAGGGCACAGCACTCGAGTTAACGTAAACGCATCTCCCAATTTTACTTGTAGGTACTGTACTCGTGCAAGTGCACTGCGATACTCGAGCACTGCTCGCGCATGTAGACCCCCCAGTTTACGATACGGGACTATAAATATCATAGGCTTGGACATCCGAGCCCAGCTTGATCTGGTGCCTTGCGTTTGGCTAACTTCAATCACTAATTTATGATAATATTATTATGATATCATACTATGGGGACCGGATTTCCCTTAGCCTCACCATTGCCCTATCTGTTTTGCCTATAGGGTACGGTAGTATAGTGTAGTTAGTGGGGGGTGGGGACTAACACGATATCGCAAACTACAGAGTTCTTGAGATTCGGAGTATAGTACGGTATGTGATAGAGAAGTATAGTACCGTAGGCATTGGAGTCACAGCGGAAGCTTTGCTCAGTGGAGTTTCTGTATCATACTCGAGTAACGACTGTGCTTGACCTGTGCTTCAACGGCTAAGCTTCAACGGCTAAGCCTAGGGCTTGCCCGCCTGCTCGCTCAATGCTTAGGCTAGCCCGCCGCTCGGGGGTTAGAATACCTTGTAAACCAGACCGACCAGCCCAGGCTAGGGTCGAACGAAAAAAAAACGACACCATAAGGCCGCAGTGGCACCCATCAAAAAAAAAAAAAAAAAAAGTGGCAGAAAATTGTCAAAAACAGTATTTGAATTCCCTTTCGAAAGTTTGGTCTCTCGTACATATAAAACTACACTTTAGAGCAAGCAGTGTTTACCAAGATACAGTAATCGAAAGGGATGAGGAAATTAACGTATGACTCGAATCCGAAAAGAAGAGTCCAGTAAGCTTTTGTAGAGACCGGACGTGCCCTGACAGAAAGCTAAAGCGGATGTTACGGGTACAGAAGGAAGGGCTGCTGTTGTGAAGGGGTTGTGAAAAATGGAAAATACTTTTGTACAGAGAATCTAGTAAAGGGTTAGTAGAAAAGAAAGGAAATTTAGAAGCCCTCTTCGCTGTACATCCTACCATTACATCCGGGAAGGCCACGGGCCTAGTCCTCTGGGAGGATTATCCGTTTCTCAGAGAACTTCTTCGTCATCTCTCCAATGACACGGTTGAAGGAAGACGCAGCACCTCTCTCCTGGGTGAATCTCACCACACCAGATCCAGTCTTTCTAGATCCTCCGTAAGCACGAATTTCGCCCACAAAAGAAACCTCCTTAATATTAAGACCTATACAACACCCTCGTGAGTATTTTTTTACTTGAAAACACCCTCTAGAGAAAGGATCACGACTAAACTCGGAAGGCAATCTTACTGTTAGGAGTTCCGACTCTAGCCCTCATAACCAAAGACTTGCGATCATCCTCAACAATCACCAGTCCATATTTGACCCATTCCTTCCAAAGCTTCATAATCTCTTTACGCGCAACCATGGGTGAGATGTTGAAGCAGATCACGCGACTAGCCGGCTTGACGTTAAGGAATTTCATGAACCAATTGCGTTGGGACATGACCTTAGTGAACTGATCCTCCTCGAAGCCCCCAAAGCTACCACTCCCCTCTTTCGAGCCCTGAGGAACCGTAAAGCAAGATGTGAGCCCGTTTCCAATGCTCTGGGTGTCGCCACGATCTAGTAGTAGTACTGGTCAGCACAATGAAAAACACGAAAAAAACCTCACTGTTCGACTGTAGATGTCAAATGAGCTATACAGCCATACCATTAGAAGTCCCAAAAGCCAACAAGCCCCCAGCATCACGACTAGCCCACCTCTTAAGAAGATTTCCAGAACGACGCCCAAAAGTGCCCTTGATCCCGCCTGAGACAATCTCTTCAACCGCAGGATCCTTAGACTCAGGTGCGATTTTGCTCTTTCCCTTCAAAACATCAAAAAGGGAACGCTTCTTCTTGACCCCCTTTACCAAAGGTTCCATAACCGCTGTCGCGAGGGCACCGGACATGACTGGATTCACCTTTGTAGCGATGGTGCGAGTTTCGTCATTCGCCAACCTTAGGGATTGTCTCTCGTCCCCGTGTGTTGAGGGCAGAATTAGCTCTGGATTGAATCCGGCAGACTCATCTTTGACAGCTGGCAACTGGCTCAAACGTTTCGAATTCCTACTCCCATCCCCAGCTCTGTCGATAGGCACATGGCGATTCACGACACTCTTCGGACGTATCCTCAACGGGGCCGGCTCGAATTTATCAACACGAGTCAGATTATCGGATTGCCTTTTCGGATGACGGCGTGCCAACGAGACATTCCGATTTGGCTGTGGTGCAGAAACCACCCTCGACTTGCTGCCAACGCCCCCACGAGTAATACCCAAGCCTTGGTTCTGCGCTTCGAGTTTTGCAATTTTCTCCTTCTCAAAGATATGAGGCATGGGAATAGTGTTATTAGTGCCAGCCAAATTGAGCGGCCTCCCGCCTTGAGAAATAGCACGAAGTTGATTAGAGGGTGGCCCGAAGGAAATCGGACGTTCCATGAGTTTATCAAAGTGCTCAAGAACATCGTCCAGGCAACCTTTATCGGGGTCAGGTTCGTCATCATCAAAAATTCTAAGCGTGCTACGACCATTCGAGCATTTTCTAATAAGCGCTTCTGGAGGTAAAGTCGGTAGTGGCCTATCATCGCCATCCCTACGAGATTGCTGAGCTCTAATAGTAGCCGGAGAATCGACCGTATAAGAGCTTGTATCGCCAGTGTCGCAAACACTTCTCACGGTACTAAGCGTGTTGAGTGACCCCGGAGAGCCGAAAGCCCTGTCACAAGCTGCTTCAAGCTCTTCACTGGCTATCCGCCGCCTCTCTGCATCTATTTGCTCGCTGGCATGGTATGCTCTTCGACCGGGCTTGCCCGCGCGGACACCCTTCCCATCCGTAGCCATTCCATCATTAACAGAGGTCGAGAGTCTCTCGGTGGTATCAATACTCTCCTTTCTTCCTTTAGGTATAAATATTCCCGGACTGATCTCAAATCTTGGTGTATCCTCTCGACCAAATCCAACAGCATGGGTACGTGTACCGCGCTCATCGTCGATCCAAACAGGGTCTTGTGGTGGATTCCTTGAGGCAGCTGACCCACCAGCTCTTGCATGGCGATTATTGAGACTGGTATTGCGTTTAAAGCTAACACGACGTTTGGAATGGCCGTTTGATCTGAAAAGTGATGGAGACGTGCTTGTATGGCTTGCCAATGAGGACCGAGAGCGATACCGACCACCAGTACTATTCGTGTTAACAGCATGAAGGTAATGATGGTGGCGGATGGAGCCCGTTGCAGATACTCGGGAGGATACTCCCCTTAATCGGACAGAATTTTGGTTGCGATTATCTGCAATACTATGCCTACCCCTCACGGACCGTAGGCGATCACCTGCTTTTTCTCGTGCATTGTAGTTCACGCGGCCGCCGCCATCGATCGATTCGGCTTGTGGCTTTCCTCTAGTGGGAGGGCGATAGTCAACAACATCGCCACCAGCTGCAGAGGCACCAGGGGTTTCTCTATGTCTACCACGCCGTGCTACAGTCCCGGCACGTCTTCCCTGTCGACTGCCGATCCGGCGTTGAGGTAGATGGGTGGATGTTGAACTGCCAGATGTCTGAGAGCTTTTACGCTCTTCGGAGATTCCGGGATAATTTTCCAAATGTTCATATCGATACTTCATCAATAGGAAATAGAATACCTTTTCTTGGTTGTGTCTGTAATTGCAAACAAGATGTTACAGTTAGTTTTGCTTTCACGCCATAATTCGCGCAATCCAAACATTTACATTATCGAAACAACCCCCCGCAAGAGCCACGACTCACAACATCCACTCGAATCCCAGATAACATGCTTCAGGCCGGAGCCCAAGGGTAAGGCAATCACTTACACATTATTCAACAACCTCTCGATCAGGGCATTTTCTTCAACACCTTGCCAAAGAGTCTGCAAATTCTTTAATATCTCACCATCGATATCTCTTCCATGCTTTACTGGTCGTCCGATATCTTTCGAGCGCGGAGGCTTCGGACCCCTATCGGCCTCCTCGCCTGTGACCGGGTCCAAAGGGGCGTACATCCGCACAAGAGGGTGTTTCCAGATCTCTTCCATGGATATGCGCTCTTCAGGGTCGATGGTCAGCATTCTCGTTATTAGGTCCTGTGCTTCTATCGAGAATTCAACTGGCATAACAAATCGTCCCTTCATAACCTTTTGCAACAGCTTCCGAATATTGTCGTCATCGAACGGGAGGTACCCAGCCAAAAGAGCGAACAGAATGATACCACAAGACCAAATATCAGACTTCGCCCCATCATAATGCTTTCCCGAAACAATCTCAGGGGACGCATAGTGAGGAGATCCACAAGGAGTGTCTAGGAGAGATCCATGAGGCTGTAGAGCAGCCATACCAAAATCAGCAATCTTGATATTTCCATTGGAATCGAGTAAAAGATTCTCTGGCTTTAAATCGCGATGGCAGATATTAAAATGCTGGCAGTAATCGATCCCAGAAAGAATTTGACGGAAGTACATAAGAGCCTCAGGCTCCGGCAGACGGCCACGGCGAGTCAAGTAATCAAAGAGTTCGCCACCTTCGATGTATTCCAGAACAAGATATCTACCGATTGTGTCCGTTTTTAGCATGATGGAACCACACTCGCGCAGCAGGCTGACTTACAGCTCTCCACGATTCTCCCAAACATCCCACAGACCCATAACATTCGGATGGCAAATCAACTTCATAATAACCACCTCTCGCTCCAAGCCCGGTGGTAGAGGTCTCTCCTGCCCATTTTCACCAACCATCTCATCATTCCCCTTTCCAACGATCTTAATGGCGGCGAATTGACCGGTCTCGACATGCTTAGCCAGTCTAACTCTTCCGCTACTTCCCTTCCCTAGAGTACGTCCAAGGAGCCACGGGCCAACCTGTGCCTTGACTCTAGCACGGTGTGCGTTCGGCTTCTGGGGTGGGGGGGTCGAAGGGGGGGGGTCGACAGGACTCGAGGAGGTATCCCCAACATACTCTCCAGTGCCATGAGGCTCGTAGGAGTCGGCCTGCTTGTATGATCTGTTCGATGTTTGCTGAGTGGTCTTCTGCTGCTCCTGATTATCGAATGCTCGGGGCTTGGAATAGTTGGGTGGAGCCGGTGCTCTAGTTGATGAAGAATAAGCTACATTAACGGGTGTATCCTGCAAAGGTCTCCGAGAACCTCTATACGAAGTCCGATCGCCTTTGCCACGAGACTCCATGGCAGGTATTAGTCTATAAGGATATTACAACAGGGCTTGACCTATGGCCCTGCGTTAGAATCGCCCCTGTGAGAAATCAAGCTAAGATGGTGATTGACAGAAGCAGTGCTTACTGGATTAAGGAAATACGTACTGCCGGCAAATAAAATTAATCTATTTGATAAGGAAGGAATGATGGGTGTTTGTGTGAATGAACAGAGGGTGTCGTGGAGGAAGGAGGGAAGTTGTTCTGGAAGTTTGTTATGATACCTGAGCTCAGGCACGGAAGGCCAGTCGCCGAAATTATGGTATAGCCCGCAAAACCTGCGCCAACGTAAATGTGCAAGCGTAGTACGGTTACTACAGGATGGGGTGACGACGAAGGAAAAAATTAGAAAAGGCTAAGAAAATGGAGGTGAAAACGCAATTGTTGAGAGAACCAAAGAGAAATATTAAAGATCGACAGCAATGCCCTAGGGCAAAACTCAATTCAACACAAATGAGTGTAGTGGATGAACAAAAGACAAGACAAAGATAAAGGAAGGAAGGAAGGAAGGAAAAAGTAGAAGTGTCAACTCTCCATGGATTATCCGGAGAAGAGAATCCCCCCACGATAGAGGTCAGATATCACCAAGTGAGTGGACAGACCAAAGGGGGAAGGGTAAACCAGAAAAAAAGGAACGGATGCTGTTCACAAGCATTTCATAAGCAAATTATCATGTTAGCTGCAAGCCCTCACAAAAGGAGGGCTATACACACACACACACACACATCTTTTGCATACTTGCTATGTGAATTCCTCATGACAGGAATGCCTTCAAATATTCCACCTTCAATGTCACAAAATGAATTGCGTCGATCACCCGACGTCCAGCGCCTCAGTCAGGGATGTGCACAGACTCCCGTTGTCCAAACCTGGTAAAGTTGGCATTTCTTTGCGAAGATCTTCCCCCACACAGAGCCTCATTCACACTTAAACGAGAGAACAACCGGGAAAACAACACAGCACATCTCTGACCCCCTCTCTACGAGCGAGAATCAAACATTCCATTGTGTGCTAAGATTTCCGGTGAATAACAACACAACAGCATGCCACAGGCGCCCACTTTCTTCGCTTCATGTCACCCATCACACAGCGTATGGATATGTTGCATTGCACAAAGGTAACGCATCACCTGATCCCATCACCCACAAGTCCTAACCAAATCAACACCCTAACGCCGGCAAATTCTTCAGCGACGTTTACTTCTTCAATAGTATAATACGGTAACCTAATCACAACAATAATTCGAAGCCCAGGATATGATATGATACCGCAATGACAGAATCACCGAAAGGGTTATCCTTCCTCCCCGCCGCCGATGAACACTGGGATATATCGCCACCGCAAGCAATCAGGACAAACCCCTGCCAATGTTGCTACCATCAATTAAAATTCAAGCACCCCCCCCCCGGCACCAGATATAAAGCATACAACACCGCTAAATATTTTCCCTCCTGCCGTTTGCCTCACCCAACAGTAGAAAGAAAGCAAGATATGGACCAATCGAACGAACAGAACAGATGATATATCGACAGCAAAGCCAAAGATTACGCGGCTTTACCAGTCCCCATAGGAAAGCAAAATCCAAAAGCCCGAGGAATTATAAGAGAAGAAAATACTAAAAATCAATCGCCGCCCACGCCAAACAAGAAGCGCCTTTTGCATACACGTAAAGAAAGAAAGACAGAAAATCATGCTAGGTATTCCGTCGAGAAAAGCACAAAAAAGCACAAAATCCTCCAGCCCCATAATATTTTGACACGAAACAGATATATAAAAAAGCACTACTCCCATATTGAGCAAAGAGTCGCACCATAAACACATAACAAATGCCGAGAAGAATGCGAAGAATGGACATGTGGTAAGAGAACCGAAAGAATAAGGTCTTTATAACGACAATAGACGAAAGGTATCGAGGGTATCCACCAAGAAAATATTATAGCTTACAAGTCTCGAAGAGCCGAGAGATAGATGACAAGCTGTCAAGGTACTATATTATCGGTCATGCTTTATCATACCACCAGCGCTCCCTGGTGGACTGGCGTTTCGTTCCGGGCCAGGATTTCTAGCACTAACCGGTGAGACGCTAGGTGATTGTTTCGAATCCTGTCCAGTAGTAGCAGGCGAAGGTTGTCCTTGAAGATGGTCGTTCTTTCCGCATCCCTTAACAAGGCGATGCCTCTGCAACACGTTATTAGTTCAATACTCTCAAAAACTTTGCCACTGCGGGACTTGGTTCTCACCTTTAGAGCGTCCTTCCTACTGAAGCTCTTCTCGCAGTTATTGCAAGGGAAGGGCTTAACAGCCAGATGTATCCTCTTGTGTCGCTTCAGGTCGTGGTTTCTGTTGAAGCTTTGAGGGCACTGGTCACACTTGAAGGGTCGCTCGGTTTGTTGCTGTTGATGGTGAGCACCGGGATGGTGATGGGTCATCATGCCTGGGTGTCCGTGTAAGATCCCACCCATAACTGGTCCGCCTACCCCCGGAAGAGGGTACTGAGGCTTGTAATTCGGTTGCAACGGGACTAGTGGCGGGTACTGGGGCCCAGAGTTCATCTGTCTACCCATAACACTCGAGGGCGACATTTGAAGGCCTTGTTGTTGCTGCTGTCCATAATAGGGCTGCGAGGGGTTTGGAGGAGGTAACGAACCTTGAGGGGAATACGGATCGTGATTTTGTTGTGATTGGCTGTTCATTGGAGGGTGGGGCTGGTTAGGGTGCTGATTGGGTTGAAGGTAGGCAGCAGCGTAGTTACCATGGACATTCGACCCCGGCCCTATCGAAGGTAAACCTGATCCAGCTACCGCAGCGATTGGGTGGCCCCCAGCACTGGTCGAGATGGGTATCCCGCCTGTATAGGGCGACGGATTGTCAAAACTGGGGGGGTGAACTAACTCCCCAGTGGCAGGGCTTGAGGGTCTGCTGTTTCCTCTGTTCAACGTTACGCCAGGCGAGGTAAACCCTCTAACCCCAAAGTTTGAGTTTGTGGAACTCTGGATCCCTCCTGACGTATACGAAGCATTTGCTGAGGCTGAGCCGTAACCATAGGGCGAACTATTCGAGGTAGCAGGCCAATAACCAACCGGGGAAAACTGTCCCATGGCAGATACCGTTCCAGCACTACTACCACCACTGCTCAATGGACTGGTTATCTCGTTGGGTCCCATTGGTGGGGGAGTAAGTACACTATTGCCGCCAAAGCTCGAGTAGGGTGCTCTTGTGGTGTTGAGATGGAACTGGGGAAGCGGATGTTGCTGCCTCCGCGCAGCAAGGCCCGAAGACATGTCGTGGGTGCTCATCAAAGAGGAGCTCTGTGCTAATGTGGCAGCCAGGTTGGAGATCTCTTCACGGACTGGAGGAGGGAAAGGTCTTGTTTCTGCGTCGCTAGTAGTGGGTGGTGTGGGAAGGGTCCTAGCGACCGAGGATTGGTAGTTAAATGGCGCAGATTGCAAGTACGATAGCGAAGGTGGCGAAGTACCTGAGCCCAGGGAAGGTGTCAAAATCGAGGGAGAAGAGGCAGTAGTAGAGGAAGCCCCCGAGGAGCTTCCTCCCCAATATTGGGCTTGCTGGCCCTGGGAGGGATCCAGGGAGGGCAGTGGATACTTGTCTGCCGCGCTTAGGGTCGGCGACGGATAGGAAGACTGCGGTGTCGGCGGAATAAAGAGTTGGAGAGGCGAAACTGTTTCCCGTGAGAACGGGGGGTAGCTGAGGGCCGCCGTGGTGAAGACTTTGACGGAAAATGCCCCTAGGAGGGAAGGGGGTATATAGCGCAGCCGCCTTGGAGGCTGGGATCTCGTAGCGGAGGTTGGGACAGCTCAACGAGAGGCGCAACAGGCTGCTAGATCACTTGAGTCAGCGACATGAAGTTCAGGTGGATGACAGCGGCAAAGGAAGAACCAACAACAGCAGGATAGGCACAAAAGGGGAGGGAAAGGATGAAATAAAAATAAAAAAGTTGTGACGAACTATGAAGGTGGGTAATGGTAGGGGATAGGGCTGGATGCACTAAGGATGGATTGGAAGCCGGGAGAAGTGCAATACAATACATACCTCAGTTACTTCAGTTACTAGCTGTTGGGTAGTTGTTGGAGGCGGAGATGTTAGGTGGAGTGGTAGTGGAAGAGAAAGGATTTGTTGTGTGAAGATGGGTGCAGGTGTCTGATGCTGTTAAAGGGAAAGATGGGCGGCGGGCAAGGACGCAGTATGAATATGCGGGGAGTGCGTGGATGGGAACAGTAATGATACAAGTGGGAGGGGGTGTGGCAGATGGTGCAGAGGTGATAATAGTTGATGTCCGGTCCAAAGAGAGCAAGGAGCGGGCGATCACCACGTTTTTTAGATGTTGCCGAACAAGCCTTCTGGTGAGGGATCTACCGAGAAGAAGCGACAACCCGAAGGAATGGTATCGAGACAGGAACCGGTTTGGTAAACGACAAAAAAAGGCACCGCTATATCAAGAGCCAGACAGCTGGGTAGAGTTGGAATTGGAGGTCGTCCCAAGCTTCTGATTGCTGGCAGAAATGGCTGGCTGGCTTCTCGCAGGATGGATGCGCCTCTGAAGATATACTAGCGTCTTCGAGTATGGGTATGTGAAGGAAAGAAGGGAAAGATAGGAGAAGAAGACGCAGGAGATAATAAGGAGGAGAATTAAAGGCAGGTGATGGGATACAACCAAAACGTGTGGGCCTAGAAAGTGTGTGAGGGTTTTCCGAACCGCAATTGAATCGTGAAAATGGCAAGCTCAGTGATGCTAAAATTTCCCCAGCTGGTTGCTTGCTTCTTGCTTGCTGCTGCTCCTCCTCCTCCTGCTTTACTCCTCAGAGACTGAAGATAAATGTCTTACTGTAGCTTGTGCGTGCTTGCGGGCTGGGACCGGGGGGGGGGAGTGGTAATAGTGAGGTGAATCGTGCAGGTATGTAGAGACAGGGGCGAACACTGGAATCTCTCAGGGGATTGAAAATCGGAGAGACCGGGGTGGAGGGAGAGGAGGGAGAGGAGTACAAAATGCTGCGCTATAGGGACGGCCTGGAATCTGACCCCCTTGTCACTCTTGCCTCTCTGTTGGTCTCGGTTTTGATTGACTTTTTGTGAGGTGAGACAATAAGGCCTGAATGGAGCGGTATTGGGTTCACGGGTGGTGTTGGCGCGCCCGGGATGGGATGGATATATGTGATTGATGGAATTGACCTCTTGTATGGCGGTAGCCGAGCGTACGACGGCCTAATCGATATCTGAGTGTAACTATCCCAGCAGAGGATCAATTGATTGAATGCCAGGCTATCCCCAGCGGAAAGATCTGGGTAATCTGACTGGATGCGTACGGTACCGTACTAAATGTAGGGATGAGGGATGGGGTTGGCGTGATAAGTGCAACTGAGGCGGGGGTGGGGGGAGGCAAGTTAAATCTGATCCTTCAGGAAGACTTTACGAGTACTGTATGCTTTGCTATGTTACGATACACCATAAATTCAAAAACAGGAACCATTGATGCGTGAGAATTTTAAGTTAAAAAACAAAAAAGAAAGGGTAAATAAGAAAGAGAGCGTGGAGGGAGGTCCGGAAAAAAAGACCCCCCCCCCCTTCGAAAAAACCGAAAAGAAAAAAGAAAAAAGAAAACCTCGTGAGGCAAAGACAATACGGTAGGTTTTGCACAACCGAGCAAGACCGCGCCCACATCTTCACCCATGTGCAGGCACACCCCAGATGGCGAGTACGGTACACTGTTACCTCATTCATTATCACCGGATAGTATGGATCTGGAAGAGATGGGACGAAACAACCAGCCGGCCCTATGAAAATGGCTGATGGGAAAGGGAAAAAAAAAAAAAAAACTCGAGAGAGAGACCAAATTAGGACGGTCTCCTCCAAGACTTATTAGTATGGAGAAGATTGGAGGGGAGAGGAAGAAAGGAGGGGAGAATAAAAAATCCCCCCGAGGAATAGGCAAAGCAATGTAATGTCATCGATACTGCACTCGTATCGATAGGATACGATACCAAATCCGTATTCGAACGACTGAGATGGCAGAAAGGGGGGAGAAGGGCGGGAGGCAAAATGCTTCTGCGGTCGGGTTCGCAGTGTTCGTACAGAATTCGGAATACACTATGTCCGTCGAATGCCAACCGGTATTTTGGCCCTGAATTGCCCCTAGAGACCCACCTTGCATCTGGAGAAACAGAAATCTAGGCCAATGTTGAAGTCTAGTTGAACACCATATCATTTAGTAAGGGCCGGATTGGAGCTAAGCCAACGAGGGGGCAGTATGACCCCAAAATCGCCACACTTTAAGCAAATGCGAACGGGAACCGAGCAGAAACCCCCCCCCATGTAAATCCGACTTTTACAAGTACGAGGGTGTAAGGGTAAGTGATCGGAAAGGATATGATTGGTGGATCTTGTCAACGTCGGAAATCAAGATTCAGCAATCCAAATCCAGCTTTTGGAGTGAGGTTATCCAAGATGGAGTCTGTCACCACAGCCATATAACCACTAAACTACTATCAAAATCAGAAACTTCATGATTTCACATCCAAAGTCAAGGTCAACTGATCTTGTTTGCTCTGAATCCTATCTGATCCACGTCTGAAGTCTGTCCACAAAGTCTCCCATATTTTATTTATTTCTTATAATGAAGGAAACCTAGAGTGAGCATTTTCCAAATAATACAAAGCACCGGGAAATGACCTTTGATGAACAGCTTCGCATCATCACTCTTCACGATGAGGCAAAAATGAAGTGGAAAGATATTATGGTACTAGTGAGTATAAAGCTGAGCACTTGTCATGATATCTATGCTTGTTTAAAAGCCAATAATATACCAACCAGCAAGCATCAAACCGGCCGGCCACCAATATTTGATGATGCCAAGAATAAGTGACTGCAAATTTTTATAACAACTGATAAGAGAAATCGACGCTTAGAATGGCAGGATATGTTGTAGGAGTTAGAATATGCAGACTCCATTCGTACTCTTTGTAATGTATGTGGATCAATGGGATACTATAAGTGGCATTCATGAAAAAAGTATGTCATTCTATTCCTTTTCTGTTCCTCTCTTCAGTAGCCTATGATAAATAGGGATCAGTAACAAGTACTTTTTTGTTCCTTTAGATTCAGTGTTTGTGAAAGGAATAAACCTCTGCGAGTACAATGGTGTCAGGACTGACTTCATTGGATGTATGATGATTGGCTCCAAACCTCATGGACAGATGAGTCCACATTCACAACTGCTGGCTTTGGCCATCGACTATGGGTATTGCATAGACCTGAAGAAGAGTTCCATCCAGATTGTATTGATGAAAGTTGGAAGTCAGGAAAGGAAGGTGTGATGGTTTGGTGTAGGTTTTGTGGTGAAATGAAGTCCGAGTTATATGTTATCCCTCCAAAAATGAAAGTTGACTCTTGGTACCATGTAACTCATATTCTTGATCCTATTCTTATTCCATTCTGGCATCGAACTTGTAAGTATTATGGATGGACTCAGGTAGTATTACATAGATAGTTGTTTTTGGTCAGATTTACAATTGCTAAAAGAAGTAAAATAGGTTGTTGAAGACAGTGCCCCCGGTCACCAAAAGTTTTCAAAGCATTGCCGGGAAATCAACAAAGTTGAGCAACTCTGATGGCCACCTCAGTCTTCAGATTTAAACCTGATCGAGGCACTATGGGGTGATATGAAGACAGAATTAAGAGAGACCATTGGGAGAATTAAGGATATAGAGGTTCTAGTTAGGGCAGTAGAGACCATTTGGAATTCAATTGGGATAGACCATTTGGATGACTTAGTTCATAGTATGCCAGAACGTCTTGAAGCAGTTATTGCAGTGGGCAGTATGGCTACACCATACTAGAATAGGAAAATCTTGTGCTTTCCAATCACTTTTTTCCTCACGTTAAAATTGAAACCTAATTGGCTGCTCTCCAGTAGCCTGTGGCAACAATTGGTCAAATTAGCGTTTTTCCGATCACTTTTGTCCACACCCTCGTACAAAAATACAAGGTCGCTTCGATGCGAAGGCGCAAGGTGCTGGAGAAGTAAATCCTTTGCAGGGAACGCTCGCGGTGGGCGTCCTTGGCTATGCGAGATTGGGTATGGTCTCTTGAGCGATGGGTCTGGAAAGAGAGAATTAGGTTACTGGGACTCGATCTTATTGGCCGACTCGAACAGATGGTGGGTGGCCACTGCTTGCGATGGCTGTATGAGAAACACTTCCCATAATGCATGTCTCAGACATGGGTTCAATTTCTCTTAGACGAGCTCACAACAACGTGGAGTCTCTCCTTTCTCCGGAATTATACGTCGTACAGGAGTTGGTGTGATTGTACCTTTTGGTCATCGCATACAGCACCGCGCAGCAGGAGCACAAGGACGGTAAGGGAAGAGTGAGGGAGAGACTGGGAAACTGAGAGACCAGGAAAGCAAGTGGGAATGGGAGCGAGAAAATGGAGATGAGAATAGGAATGAGCGATGGTCGTACACATGCCCATCGCCCGTAACCCAGCTGGTAATCCTACTGCTCCTCGTCTCCTCCGCTCCCTGACCCTCCCCCAAAGGGACAACACAAAGGTACGGTACGAAAAAAAGTAGCCGTATGGTAATACCAAAAAAACTTGAATATACTTGTAATATGAATAACTAACGCCCCAAAGGGGCTGGGGGGACAGGAGGGAGAAAAGTGTCAATTAGTCTTCCTCTCGGTTAATCACATTCTGCTACTAGTCCTATCCGTATAGGAAGAAGTTATAGTTGCAAGCATTGCGTTCTATCGTACCCGGTCTACTGAATTCACCTTATCCTGATCGCGTCCGTCGGGTGTGCAGCACACTCCTTCAGTTTTGGTAAGCAGCGAACAAAGTAAGGGAAAAAAAAAACCCCCCTTTGTTTCTTTATTTCTTTTATTTCTCTATTTCTTTCTTTGTGCCCCGTGCCTCATCATAGCCCTGTGCTTTTTCGGCCTCCTTTTAAATTCAGATGTAGCACAAAGCTTCTGCAGCATGCATATCCTTTAAACAAAAACAGTAAGTTCTCTCACCAACAATTGAGACATATTTGAGCCCTCTAATTGGTGTCTCTAATTGCTTTTGCCCGTTTCTTTTTTTCCCCTTCAACTGAGACCTGGACTCATTGGCCAAGGAGCCGAACATTTGTTTCGCCTGGATTCTCCCGGCCTCCCCGGCTATCAAATGGAGAGAATCCATGAAAATTTCTGCGAGACCATGGAAATGATACGCGCTGACCATGCCAGGGATCGAATACTTCTCACCACAGATTCGAATCCAGATCCTCCCACTCCTCAAATCCTCCCCCCCTCAAGCCGCAGGTGGGCCTCTACCGTAGGGAAACGGGTTTGGCTGCCACGCAGCGACCACGCGATGTCAGTGTCAAAAACTTGTTGCCGGTACTGTGCTAAAGTCAAGTGTGGCTCACTGGGATGGGAATAACTTTCGGGTTGGAAATAGGAGAGAAAAAAAGCAATACTAGCTTGCAGAGAGGAAGCCTATGAGACAGGGCGAGAGACATTGCACGAAATTAGATGGAAAACCAAGTTTGGTAATACAGATATCTCTGGGCAACACAATTCAGACTACGACCAATGCAGGGAAATTCTCAGACCATTCAATAGCGGAACTTACCACCGAGAGAACGCTTATCCTAATCTCTTTGACATATCAAACGACTTGGGCGAAGCTCGAAGGAAAATCGCGCGAGTGAAATCGTCGATGCGAAATAAACAAATTTCCCACGACGGAAAAGCGACAGGTAACTATTTGAACAAAGTTCTCTAACAAACGGGTTAGAAACTTCTTTCGTTTCAGGATTCAAGACAATTCTACCCTTTGATGCCAGCAACAACAATTGAACGGGAACGATAGAAAAGCTTGCCACAAAAAAGCAAAATTCATACAATTCCTGCGATAGGTGCCCTATATTCGGTCTAACCTGAACAGGAAGCCAGACCAACGATAGTGCGGCAGTCCGGCGGTCGAAGACCGCTTGGCTGCAGTTTATCTTGCTTTTTTTTGTTTTTTCTCCCCAGCTTTTGCACAAGCGACTCGCCCCGACGGCCACAATGAAGCACCCGCCGGCCATCTCTCCCAAAGAGCTGACTGGATTGGATGATGGGATAAGGGTAAGTGTGTGTGTGAGAGAGGTGAGGGGAAAGTTGTGCGACGAAACAAACAAACGAGTACGACCACAGAAAATCACATCCACGTGTATGATATTACATCGAATGGGACTCGAGTGGAGGCGGATGGTAACGGTGGGTAACACACCTGAAGGGGAATCCGCATTCGAGCCATCTGCTTACCTTGGCGTAATACGAACAAGCTACAGTTAGTGTCGGTATGCGGCTCCCAAGCGAGGAGAGACATCAGAGAGAGGTTGTGGTTTTTTGATTTCCGAGGAGGTTAGAATTGTTCGATGCCGACACAAAACCCACCCGCACACCCCTACGCCGCCTGAAGAATTTGATGTATTGGTACATCCGTGGTATTGGTTATTGTTCGCACCCACTTTGTTATGCTGGGTACATGCATGGCTCATGTGACGGAAAGGGCTGAACAAGCGTGCTGAAGAGAAATCTAGATTCTGTTTGGGTTTTGGTTTTGTCGCTGGAATTGAATGGGATAACGAAAGAGCAGGTAAGGGAGCCACGCAGGTCATGTAAGAATAACGACATCTAAGACATCGTTTTAGATACTACCAAAATATTGATGGCGGTGCCCTCCTTTCCCATGGCGGACGTGAGCGAACTTTTCAGCCTGGAGCACCGGACGAGTAATCTGCTGTTGTAGGGGCAGTCCCACGATGCCAGAATTTAGGTCATAGCGCCAATGGAACCGGGGTGGTAGTTGAAGCAATTTTAATAGCGATCTATCATACTGGAGTACAGTCGCACCTCGCTATCCCGGACGGCCAAAATCTGAAGAATCCGTCCGGCACGGCGAGGGATCCGGGACAACGGGTCAGGCTTTGGTGGAAAGAAATTCGGAGTTCACAAAGATTCGTATGGGACAGCGAGGTATCCGTATTATCGAGATCCAGGACAGCGGGGTGTGACTGTATTGGATCAATTGAAGGCGCTATTGTGGCAATGTCTAATGAATGAACGGACGGTCGGATGGTGGGTGCAGTACTCGTGCTCGATTTTACCGAGCCCCCCATCCCGGATACCTGGTGCAGGGAAAAAGGGCGAACGCCTTCTTCAAAGCTTTTGGTTGGCCGACAGCGAATACAGGTGCCAGCGAGAAAGTAGGAGTACTGTACGAGTGCGCTTCGCGATCCAACATGGCCCTTCCATTCAGGCATTAACCATGCCCTCTAGCTACCCGAACGCGCACTTGTGTACGGGTGGTACTGTGCTCATACCAGGGCGTTACCAGAAAATAAGGAAGGGAAGTAGTGATGATACCGTACCGGTAATCTACATCATCCCCTCCCTCGGAATTCCGCAGTCTGACATCCTTCGCCGGTGCTTGTCTCGTTAATCTTCGGATCGTCGCTAGATGTCGAGAACCTGTTCAAGCCACCAATCCCAATATTCCGGCTCGCAAGCCCTTTTCCCGACTGTACCTGCCCCAACTAAGCTTCAAAGAACCTCCCCATCTTCCACCTGTAGCCTACCGCGTGCTTCTTACCGGTATCGTGTCGCCGATAAGTATCCCCCCCATGCGAATGTTTGGGGCGACTGCAAGGGCCCTGAATTGTCTCGGGGTTTGAAGGAAATACCGTACGGTATCATAGAGCGAACACTTTTTTTCTGCACTCTGGGAATGTAGTTTCTCGTGTGGAATATCGCCTCCTTTCACGAGCTACAGGTAGGGTTTTGTAGTACAAGGTCGCAAGTGATCCACATGCTTAAACCTTCCGATTTTGAGAGCGGTACGTGACCCCGATACCGGTAAGTCTTTGGGTGTCTCTCCAGTTGAGTCGAGAGTTAAATAGTCTATCAGCAACCATGGGCCCACTTTCTCGTCCGCGAATGGACGAATGCTGATATCGTGCTTGCGTTTATACTAGCACGGCCATGCGACGTGATGCGGCTGAGTCTTTATGGGTTTCAGTCTATCACAAATGGCTACAGGTATTTCTCTGCAAAGGCATGTCTAGTATGTGAACTGTTTGTTACCCTTTGGTGCGTATCGTGCTCTACGGCGGCCAGGAGCAACGACTCACGGCTTGATCGTAAGGTTTGGGACGAAGAACGCAGCCCACGCAGCTTCGCACCCCGAGCGCTTCCACCCCACGGTAATACCCTTTCGTAATGCACCGTCAGACTACAGTTAGCCATCTGTAACTATGTCTAAAGAAATTATTTCCTCCCCTTCTCGAACGAGACCTCCAACCCTCGTTTTCGTTCGTATACCCTCCGTATAACTCCCCACACGATTAGCCACCTGATTGCCCAGGCTTCTACTACTGGCCTATTATATTATCTCATCCTTCACATATACGGATACCGGTATGATAGCAATACTTCCAACCAAACGGCCCTCGAAGGTAAGCAAATACCACTCATTCGACGGACCATGTTTGGGTTCGCACCCAAGACCGCTCTGGCAGTCGCACATGCCCCCGCAGGGTGCAGAAGAACCACCAGCCCTCTGATTTCGTGTCAAACTAGAGGAGAGACCTCTGGGTAGGCTATCGGGTGATCAGTGTCCCTGTTCGGGGGACCAATCCCCTGCAACCCGGTGTTGGGCAGTCCCATTCCCACAATCGGCAACGGACACTACTGTACGTACGAGTACAGACTGGGTGCCAGGGGGGTTATATGGCATGCATGCTCATTGTTCGGATAACCCCGCAGTCCTAACAGAGATCCCCATTTGCCGATGACCACATATATATATATTAGTTTTTTAAGAGATTTGCTTGGACCCTCAATTGATATGTCATTGCTTTAATGGACAAATTGCTACATTAGCAGCCAAAGATGCATCACTTTTCTAGCATCAGTAGATCGTGGATTGAGAATTATCGGCTCCAATTCCCCAAGAAGTGCCCATACTCGAGTACTCGGTTCTCAGTTACCCGTGACCGGAGTTAGAGGCGAGACCTCTTCGACTGATGCTCGAGCGGCCCGCAATACTTAGCTGTTAACTGCCCGAGTTGGCGTTGAGCCCTTTACTCGAGTAAAGATTTGCCACACAACAACCATGGGCCCTGTCGTCGCCTTCGCCGATCAAATTGGGTAACTGGCGTTCTGTGCATCAGTGCGGTGCGCCAACCGGAGAACAAGAGTTTCGTAATATGATCGCAATCGCTCTGGTATTGGAAGGTACAAAGTGCAAACCCTATCATGTCATACCGCACTCTAAAGAATAAAGATTGTAACAAGGAAACATGAATTCTAAAGCACCCGGTTTACCGAACTAACAAACTTCAGCCTGGAGATGCCAGTAGCGGTTTATACTTTTTTTACCGACAGAAGTTAGTTATATCTGAAGATTGAGTAGCTCTTTTCATTTTTTTCCTTTTCTTCTCTAGAGCTATGATAAGAGCCCAGGTCTTCTTCGATAACCCATTTTCTGTTCTGATCAGACTTTGGAGATTCCTATTTGTCCTGAGGTGAAGACCTTTCCACCATTGGATCTAAGACGTTGCGGGGCCGACACCATCTGAGACACAGCCAACCAGGTCCCTCTTGAAGGCAGGGAAAACTTTGGTCCGCACCACACGATTGTATTTTTTTATTTTTTTTCAGCCGCTGACCAGAGTACTCGTACCATAGTCCAAAAGCGCCGTTCGCCCTTCCGAGGCTATGCCCGGCCCTATTTGGACGTCAACGACTTCCGGCCCCACAGTTGATGGAAAGAAGGCGGTGCAAAAGGGTCGAGATCCGAACGATTTTCTTTCTTTTTCTGCCATCCGATAGGTAATGAAAATAGATTGGTGTCGAGCGACCAACTCGCTCGAGATGGTTTGCGGAGAGCAAACGACTGATCGCAATTCACTACCGTACCGACACTCGCTCGATGGGAAGATGTCGGTAGACTGCGCATCTCTAAAGATATTTTTAGTAGCAAATGCTTTCCCTTTAATGCAATAAGGCTCCAGACAGGTACCGAATGGAACGTGAATGCGTGAGATCTCCGCTCACATCTTATCCGTCACTGCACCGTAGGCGAACGCTGGCACATAAGGTATGGCGAAGACTGAACCTTTTCCAGGAGAAACATAACCCGCGTATCCGATCCCACATTTGGAACAGCAAAATTTTCGCCCTTCCCGGCCTTACCCACCACATTTCTGAGACATGGACCGGCAGAACAATTCCGCAGCTCCCCAACCCCAACAACAGCAATAACACCCCAATTGCAACAACCAGAGGTACGAGTACATACCTAACTCACACTGTGATCGTCGCAACAAGGGAAGGAACAAATAAGCCAGGTCTAGCCAGGCCAAGATTTTGATAATAGTAACTCCAGAGCTATAAGAGCGCGCGGCAATTTTGCATGGTCTTGCAAGAGGGACGAAAAAACAATAACGACAAGAGAAGAAAATGTGCCAGCTGGTTCGGTTTGCAGTGTTAATGGCGATGATTTGTTTCGCCTTTGAGAGACTTTGGAACGGGTGGGTTTTTTTTCCCCCTCTTACCCCCCCTCGTTTTGGGGGCGATGAGATAGGACATCATCTCAGCAGCGACCGGCCTGCCCTCCGTAGAATCTCCTGATCAGACAGACATCAGACAGAATTCTTTGGTTCGCCATCCAGGGCCCTGACCATTGGAGTGGGAAAACTACCCCCCTACCGGTAGGGGCTAACCGGGAAAATCACGAGATGGTTACATTCGCACAGTACGAGTATAATACCAGCTAGCAGGCGAGGACCGGCAGCCTTAATTCGGCTGATTCTTACTCAAGTCGCCGACTTGCAGTGGCCTCTTTTTTTTTTGTGGTGACGCACCAAAAGAGGAGAGATTTCGATCCAGCAACATGAGTACCGGTACAGTACTCGCAGACTACCGGAACAGAGTGATTCTGGCAAGTTCATTGTCCACCACTCGCCTAAATACTGCAGGACGAGTCGAGGACGGTAAGAGTTTAATATCACTACCTTGTGACACGACTACCTGAACGCAATAAAAGACTTTTCACGAAAAACCTTTTTGCTGTTCAATAAGGGATGTCCGAGTAACTCTAAGCAGGTAACAAGTGGAGGCATGAAACTTGTGAGAGACCCACTCTACACCATTCGTGTTCAAGCGTTCGCTAGAAAAAAAAAATGACGATCAAGATTTTTGTCCTCTTTCATTCCCCCTTTACCGTAATGGATATTCCGGCCAGAGTGGCAAACTCCTTCCCGGCAAGCCTCTTGTGGGAACTCGCGTTTAGGGGTTTTCACGATCATCAAATATCCCTCGCAATTTGTAGTATTTTCTTCTTTTTTCTTCTTCCTCGCAACCCCCACAAAAGTGCAGGAAGAAAGAAACCCCGCTCAAAGGGGGTGTTGACAGAGTGCAGTATGCAGGCAAGCAGGGAAAGAAGAACCCAACGACTGGCCACCATCATTTTTGCACTTCACGGTATCTTCCCCCCCGCTTTTACTTCCGCTTCCGCTTCTATTTCTTCTTGTGCTTCGTTAGATTTGGTAATGGGATTTTTACCGTATCACTCCCGCGCGGCGTTCCATCCACCAACCCCCATCCTCACGTTCCCAAATCGTGCTGGTTACGCTTGCCGGCCCGTTAATTACAAGTAGCACTCATGTCGCCGATATGGGTGCGGGTACAGCGCCCGTGCGTAGTTGATTGCTGGTGTCGGTGGACGGGGTCGTAAGGATGAAAAGTGGGAATGCGGTGGTTCACAAGGGTACTTACTGTTGTAACCTCAAGTATTTGGCACGTCTTTCTCGTGCCTCTTCGGAAGGTTAACATTTTTGGGAATTGTGTCTGGATAGCTTCATGTATGCTGTGCGATTTTCGATAACTTAAGTTGGAGTAATCCTCAAGTTTTCGGGGGGAAGGTTTACAATAATATTACTTGTAGAGGTGGTAATTTGCTGTGTTGCGACAAGCCTACAGGAATGTAATACGGGTATTGTACTCCGGTATATTCCGCTACGCACTTGCTCGATGGTTGAAAAGAAAAATAAGCAAAGGGAGAGAGAGACAAGAGAAGTCCGGGACTTATTAAGGAACCCGGGACCAAGCCGAAACCCGCCCTGCCTTCGATTCTACTCTGACCAACCGATTGTCCTGACGCCGAGCTCCGAATAAGGGGGTGGTGATCGTGAGAGCACAGTTTCTGGGCCGCTGGTCCCAAGATTGTTTCCTGTCGATTCGACTCGACGTTTCTCCTCAAGAGTATATTAACGACGCTGCATGAGATCACTAATTCTCGTGCTTATCCTTATTCCACCACCTCCGCATTGACGGATATATTTCTCCCCTCATTCAACACGGGTACGGAGGGAGGTCAGTTCAGGTCTCATCTGCGCTCACGATGCTGCCTTACCATGTGGTATTTGGAGGGCCCAACCACGATGACACCATTTAAGTCTCCTTCTTCGCCTCCTTGGAAGTTGCTGTGAATGGTCCTCGGGTGCCGGTATGAGGATGTAAGAGCCATGCTATTGCGGGGTTGGCTGGGATGACGGAAGCGATTGGCGCGCTGAAGGGGAGGAACAGCCTGGATTAGAGTTTGGTAAAGTTATAGTCAATAAGTCTGTACACACACCCCCCCACACACCTTCATCACATATTTCAACCGCAACGTAAATCAATCAATTATACAACCAAAACTGAACCTAAAAATACAATGAAAATACAGATAGAGAGCCATTTCCATGGTGTTTAATACTTGGTGTACCATCCCCGATTTTTTTGCACTGCGTAGTAGCGCCTGGGCATTGAATTGATCAAGTGGTCGATCAACTCTTCAGGGACTGCCCACCATGCCGCCTTCAGCGCCGTGATGAAAATCACTCTACTTGGTGCGTTATATTTGAGGTCTTTCAAGTATCCATGATTCTTTCGAAGAATACTCTTCATGGCTTTCCAGACATGCTCAATCGGGTTTAAATCCGGACTATGTGGAGGGTGTTCAGGGACCCAGATGCCATGCGATTCAAACCACTCCTTAGTGATCTTTGCAGTGTGAATTTTCGTGTTATCTTGCAAAAAGAATTTCCCAGGAGCATAATGAGGCAATAAACCATCCTCCAAGACCTGAATATAGGAGCGCGCGCTATATCTATTCTTTGCAGAGTCCTCATCACGTTGTATGACCTGAAATTCTGACCGCCCCCCCTTCCAGATGGCCCCCCAAACCATAAACGAGAGTGAAGACTTAACATGTTCACTCTCATTGACAGCCCATTGCTTCCATTTATCCCGTGGAAGTCGAAAAACCCATCCATCGGGAGAATTGGGGGAGTTTTGCACGGAAGATTCGTCACTGTAGATGCCCTAGAAAAAATCTTAGCAAGGATCATCTAAGAAGGAACTGACACTTGTCTGCACCTTCAACAATTCTTGGTCTTTTTCATGATAGTTACGTGCAATACGTAGCCTTTCCTTCACATCTTTCGCCTGCAGTCGAATTCTTTTACACCGTCTCCATTTGCGGCGTAAATTGGGCCCAAGAGCACGACGAATGGTGTTGATGCATACATTAGCACCACTCTTGTCAATGAGGTCACGAAAGTATATATTCGGGAAACTTCTGACAAGACGAAGTAAAGAGCGAATAATTTGACGATTCAGCTTCTTGGGACGACCCTTCCGAGGCCTAGAACCAAAGTGGTTGAGTTCTTGCGCCCGTTTCACAGTCCGGTACATTGTCTGCCGAGTATACCGAAATTCCAACGCGACAGCGGATGGACTCGAACCCAAACTTATTGCCTCGAAAATACGAGCCCTGTCGTGAGAATTCAATTCTTTCTGCCGTTGCTGGGGAGTTTGCCGATCTCTGCTTATAACTGTACCAAAAACTTGTGAAGAAGGCATTTTTTGATGGTGTTGTGAAGAAAAAAAAAAAGTATGGGGGTCAGGAGGGAGTGGTGTAAAAATGCGTTGCATGTTAAATTGAGTAGGCTGGAGTGGGGTTGGTGTACAGACTTATTGATCATGACTGTAGATGTGACATGGTAAGTTGGTGGTATCTGCATGGTATTGGAATGGTGGGATCGGTATAATCTGGTTTTGGTTCAGATCCTGTTGGCGGTGGAAGGGAAGAGCGTGATTTTATAAAAATGCTGGGTTGAATCAGACGGTACTACTTTTTCTACAAGTGAGAGATAAAGAGGCAGTCTTCAGATAATGCCGTATGGAAGTAAAAATGAAGGATGATTGGAGTTAAAATTGTGAGTTTCTCAAAGCTTATATATAATGCTGAGTAGGAATTTGGAGAAATGGTGATACTATATTATAGCTCGACTATTAGTATTTTGCAACTAGCAATGATATACAAGTAATCCTTTATTACGCTATGCTAATGTAAGTAGTAGTCAAGATATTAAGATCTTAACCATCTTATAGGACTAAGTATCAGAACTTGGATAGAAATATTATATTAAAACTTACTAAAATAATAAGGGTGTAAGGGTTTTAGCTATATAGTTATAGATAGTAAAAAAAATAAAAATAAAAATAAAAATAGATGATTGTATAAGAAACTATTCTACTATTTAACTTATTGGTCCTATACAGACATCATCCTACAATTCTAACAAATGTAATTAGCTAACTGCTTACTCTATGATATGTATTATAATATTATTAATTACTTGGCTTCAGAGCCTTATGATTGATCATAATATGGTTATTGTTAAGGGAAAAAGAGTACAATTGCTTTTTAGGTGCTTTGAGTTATTGTCACTTTTAGTTTGCATGGCAACCAAAGCCTTCTTAAGAAAAAGGGAAAAACATATTTTGACAAATAAATTGATACAATTCAATAACCAATAAATTAAGCAGTATAAAAATGAAAAATGAAAAATATTTATTATTGTTTTTATAATTCTATGTAAAATATTTTGAATTATCCTTAGATTAATAGATTTTAATTGAGAATTAATGATTAATATATATTAAAGGAAGGTTATAACTGCTGGGTAAGCAGAATTAATAATATTATTAACTTTAATTTATCGCTTTATACTTATTTTTTGATCCAGGAGGATGGCCATGCTCCCGCTTTACTGGAGGTGTAATTTCCACTTCCTGTACCTTGCTATTTTCTCCTTGATTGCAATCATTACTTACTCCTTGTTTTGCCTTCTTTGTATTTCTCGCTCTCGTATTTTTCTTCTCATGAACACTTAAAATTAGTGATTCAGCAGGTTTAGAGTAGTACCAGGTATTTTGATATTGTGGAAGAACATAAGAGAAATACTTGCTCCAGAGATCATGCCTCTTCTCAGGATTCAAGCCAGTATTCATAAGACCACAAGGTTCAATACCTAAAAAGTTGGCTAAAATAAAATCCCTTTTCCTGAGATCAATCTTTATCCACTCATCTTGTGGTAGTCTTTTAACTTCCACAATACCTGGAGTTACAGCAGTAAAGTGGAAAAAGTGATAATCTTGAATACCTTTCAATAGTTTTAAGTATGAACTCAAAGCAGTCTCCCAATCTCGAAAAATTGTACCAGCAGGATCATTAAAGAATCGCACTGCTTTGATCTTACCTGCTTTATTAGTTGTATTAACTGATACAGCATATATCTCAGGAGTCTATACCTCATTTCGATTAGCTTTTTGCTTGACAGTTCTAAATCCTCTGTCTACACTATTTTGTGTATGGACTTTTATTTGAAAGCTGAAGTTAATTTCCTGTTTATCCTGTATTGCTACAAACCAAGACAGATACCATAACATTATTTTGTTCTTATTTCAACCTCTACAGTTGTCTGCCCAGAGGTTGATCTTTGGTGTAAGGTTAGCAATAGAGGTTAAAAAACAATACACAATAGACACAACTTGGTTAGCTCCTTTGCCCAGCTGTACTTCAGTAAACATTGTATGACAATGTTGATTACACACATTATTGACAATACCGAAAGCATACAACTTGAAAGATGACCAATAGTACTACTATGATGACTGCTGTGGTATTTTTAGTATTTCAACAACTTGCTGAAAATTAAAGGAAAACATACTTGTTTCAGATTCAAGGATGTTAGCCTCCTCAATGTCAAACTCATATACAGTACGATATGCTCTGTACTCTAGTTTATATATTTCTAACTGTGTCTGTTTCTTACTTACCCCCGAGATTATAGTTGAAGAACTGTTGGTTCGAGATTCATGAGAGACTAATAGTAGTAATTCTTTCTGTCCCTTTAGGAGATTTCATAAAATTGTGTATTCATTACATGCATTTTTTTTTTGGATGCTTTATGAATATTCATAAAGCATAAACTTGTATGAGACTTCCTGTTAGGCGGAGACAACCTGATAGACTTCAGAGTTGTCTAGGCCGATCGAGATTCGTTTTTATAGACGGAGATTGTCTATGAAGGCTTGGACTTCACTCGTTTCGTTTATGACTACTAAGAGCGAAGTAAAGTAGGGTAAAGTAAAATTGTAAGAACAATATTATATTGTTAAGGTCTCTTCTCCGTTGCTTGATGATGTCTAAAGCTTGGGAGGCACTTCGATATTTATATTCCGTGTTTGAGTGTTCGCGGACTACATCTAACTAACATACAACCATGTACCTTTTTCCAATATAACTCGTAACGTCGGGTTTTCTTCCAAGGTGCGAACACCTGGAGACCCTGAAAATCATCACACCCTCTTTGATAATTATAATATGACTATTTGGAAGTCATGCTGTTTCCAATAGTAATTATCCGATGGTGAGAGTCTTTTTAGACAAATGGCCCAATTCTCAAGTCGAACTGTGTTGGCTCCAATCGTCTCCCTTGTCGACGAAATGATCAGTTTCGTCTGCGGGTTGCATCTGCGAAGATAGTTGTTATTACCGACTTTCTAGGTCATCTAACTTTAACTCTTCATAACTCCATACCCAACCGATAGGTCTTTCCCGGAGGACTTCCTACTTGCCTGCAGGAAGCCTTTCCATAGGATTGGTAGATAATCCCTCGGTCGGTAACCCTTGGTTGCCGTGGGTAGTAGGATTCTGGTTACTGTTACCGGTTTGGGAGTCACCCCTTCGGTTGCAGTATGTAACGGAACCTAGTTGTAACACTCCTCGAACTTCATTGGGTTTGATGGTAGTATTCTCAGGAGTTCCAGACTCTTCTGGTTATCGTAGGGTAGATGTGAATGTATTGGTCTTTCATTAAGATTCTTTACTATTCATCATCATCTTTTTGCGCGAAAACGTCCCGTTACTTACGGCCAGTGCCAAAGATATCTCGTTCTTGAAGCCTAGTAACCTTCTGGGTAGTTGACGGATTCACTCCATTATACTTCCCAGACCTAGCCGAAGGTCCCCTCTTATATATGCTGCGAACAGGATCCGGTCGGACGGACGGCGGTGACGTATACGGTGTTATTCTAACACCTTCGATTCTGTGGTATAATACTCACAGGATGCAACTTAGATCGATATGTATGGTGACGCGCGGGCCCCGTAAGGGGGCCGAAGGGGGGTGTTGGAGACCTGAGATTTCGATTTCGGGAGAGGTTACCTTACCTAGGGTGGTTCCTAGGTATCGGATCTCGGTATTCCTAACACTTCCATACCTGATAAAAGTTGGAAAAAGAGAGAGGAGCTTCATTCTCAGAATATCCTCTTTCCTGAAGATATCTTTTATATAAACAGCTATAGGATAAATGAGAAGGAAGAAATACAATATCTGGTAACTCCATATAGGTAGTAATTCTCCCATCGGTCAGATTTCGCTTATAGGTTTGTGTGGCAATTACTTCACCCTCTTCTTTTCTTAATCTTAAGAGTCAGTCTTCTACATTAGTAACTGTTAGGAATACCGAAATCCGATACTTAGAAGTCATCCTAAGTAGAGTAACCTTACCCGAAATCGGAATCTCTGATCTCTAACACCCCCCTCTGGTGCCCTTATAGGGCACGCATGTCATCATATATATTAATCACAGTTGCATCCCGCGGCTATAATATACCAGAATTGTGGGTGTCAGAATAACACTATATACGTTACTGCTATTTGTCCGACCAGATCCTGTTCGCAGAATATATGGGAGGGTGTCACGAACGTGGCTTAGCGAGGAAAGGGTTTTCACGTGACACATGGTTATGAGTCACAGGTATGTTATTGTTTCACGCATATAACCTATTCGGGTTATATGATTAGTTATGTGTGGGATTTGTGATGCTTTCGCACATGGCTCAAGTATGAGTCATGGGACATGCGCCTGACGAGTATGCCTTACGAGTGTGCCTTATGGACAAGCCTTGCGCATATGATTTATGTTTCGCACATGACCTCATTATGAAGTCATGGGTTTCGTGCATATGACTCAGTTGAGTCATATAACTTGTTTATTGCGTTATGATTGGTTTATGAGTTTTGCACATGACCTTGCTATAAGGTCATGGGTTTTGAGCATGTGATCATTTTGGTCACATGACTAGTTTGTTTTGATTTGGTTTTACACATGTGACCACTTTAGGTCACATGATTAAAGGCGGGAAGAACACTATATAAGGAGGCCAATGCGGCCGAGGAAGATAGGTTCTTCACGCTTGGTTCTAAGTACTTTTCCTACATATTACTTTAACGAATATAAAACACCTTTACGATCTTTATCTTTATTACAACATTATCATTATGCCAAGAAGCACTCGTTACGAAGACGAGTTAGAGAAAGCTTGCGATAGGTGTTTCCGATAGAAGACATAGGTCTTGTACTATCGGCAACATAGGCAGAGGCCTAGAGCTATCGTACGACATGGAAAGAAAGGGAAAGAAACGATAAGTATCGTTTCCCGTGGCCAAGAACTAACTATGTGAAAGGGGATCGTTACAGAGGGGACCTTCAGCTAGGTCTGAAAAGTAGAATGGAGTAAATCCGTCAATTACTCAGAACGTTACTAGGCTTTAAAGATGTGAGACCTTTGGCATGGGCCAATAGTAATGGGACGTTTCTGCACAAAGAGATAGTGTTGAATGGTAAAGAATCTCAGCAAGAGACCAATACATTCACACCCATCCTACAATATCTAGAAGAGTCTAGAACTCTGAGAAACATAACTATGGAAGTTATTAGACTTCACGGAGTATTGCAACTATGTTTTAGAACACATTGTAGTTATGAAGACAACTTCCCATACTATAACAGTGTGTCACGAATGTGGCTTGGCGAGGAAAATGTTTTCACGTGACATATATTTATGAGTCACAGGTATGTTATTGTTTTACACATATGACTCAAATGAGTCATATGATTTGTTATATGTGGGATTTGTGATGCTTTCGCACATGGCTCAAATATGAGTTATGGGACGTGCGCTTGGCGAGTGTGCCTTGCGAGTGTGCCTTACGGGTATGCCTTGCGCATATGATTTATGTTTTGCACATAACCTCATTATGAGGTCATGGGTTTTATGCATATGACTCAGTCGAGTCATATGACTTGTTTATTGTGTTATGATTAGTTTATTAGTTGTTACACATGACCTCGTTATGAGCTCATGGGTTTTGAGCATGTGACCACTTTAGCCACATGACTAGTTTGTTATGATTTGGTTTCGCACATGTGACTGCTTTGGGTCACATGACTACGGGTAGGAAGAATATTATATAAGGAGGCCGATGTGGCTGAGGAGGATAGGTTCTTCATACTTTGTTCTAAGTACTTTTCCAACTTATTACTTTAAAAGAATATAAAACACGTTTACGATCTTTATCTTTATGGCAACGTTATCGTTACAGGCGAGCTCTTCACAAAGAAGAGTTAGAGAAAGCTTACGATAGGCGTTTCCGATAGAAGACCAAGGTCTTGTACTATCGGTAATGCAGGCCCAGGCCTAGTACTATCTTAAGACTAAGGAAAGAAACAAAAAGAAAAGCAGCATCGTTTCCTGTCGCTAAGAACTAACTATCCAAGGAGGGATTGTTACACAGTGATTGAAATTCTGTTATCCAAAGCAACCAAGGGTTGCCAACTGAGGGAATAATTGTTAATCTAGTAGAATAGCTTTCTGCGAATTAGTAGGAAGTCTTCCAAAAGACATTTATCGGTTGGGTAAGGAGTTATAGAGGTTTAAAGTCAGGTGATCAAAAAAGGTTTGTGATTACGACTACCTTCACAGATCCAACCCACAGATGAAACTGATCATTTCATTAATAACGAGGACAATTGGAGCCAACTCAGTTCAACTTGAGAACTGGACCACAAGTCTAAAGACTTTAAAGATCGGAGAACTACTATTGGGAACAGTATGGTTCTGAGTTAGTTATATCATAATTAGCAAAGAGGGTGTGGTGATTTTCAGGGTTTTCAAGTGTTCACACGTTTCAAGAATATCCAACATTGTGAGTTATAATCCAAAAGGTACATAGTGGCATAATAAATAGATGTAGTCTGCGAACACTCAGACGCGAAATATAAATATCGAAGTGCCTTCCAAGCTTTAGACATCATCAAGCAATGGAAAAGTGACCTTAACAATATAATATTGTTTTATAATTCAATTTTACTTTACCAAATTTACTTCGATCTTAGTTGTCTTAAACGAAAAGTGTGAACCTGAGCCTTTCTAGACAATCTCCGTCAACAGAAACAAATTTCGATTGGCCTAGACAAATCTGAAGTCTATCGGATTGTCTCTGTCTAACAGTAACTATGTCACGAACGTGGCTTAGCGAGGAAAGGGTTTTCACGTGACACATGGTTATGAGTCACAGGTATGTTATTGTTTCACGCATATAACCTATTCGAGTTATATGATTAGTTATGTGTGGGATTTGTAATGCTTTTGCACATGGCTCAAGTATGAGTTATAGGACATGCGCCTGACGAGTATGCCTTACGAGTGTGCCTTATGGGCAAGCCTTGCATATATGATTTATGTTTCGCACATGACCTCACTATGATGTCATGGGTTTCGTGCATATGACTCAGTTGAGTCATATGACTTATTTATTGCGTTATGATTGGTTTATGAGTTTTGCACATGACCTCGCTATAAGGTCATGGGTTTTGAGCATGTGATCACTTTGGTCACATGACTAGTTTGTTTTGATTTGGTTTTGCACATGTGACCACTTTAGGTCACATGATTAAAGGCAGGAAGAACACTATATAAGGAGGCTGATGCGGCCGAGGAAGATAGGTTCTTCACGCTTGGTTCTAAGTACTTTTCCTACATATTACTTTAACGAATATAAAACACCTTTACGATCTTTATCCTTATTGCAACGTTATCATTACGCCAAGAAGTGCTCATTATGAAGACGAATTAGAGAAAGCTTATGATAGGTGTTTCCGATAGAAGACAAAGGTCTTGTACTATCGGTAACATAGGCAGAGGCCTAGAGCTATCGTAAGACAAAGAAAAAAAGGGAAAAGATAAGTATCGTTTCCCGTTGCCAAGAACTAACTATCTGAAAGGGGATCCTTATATTACAAAGCGTCACCTAGTGCGACGCCAAACGATACAAGACGGCATCCTTCAACCCAGATCAGGAAGGAGATATTGACATCGACGATCAAAATCTTAATCTAGGAGGATTCAGCGACGCCCTAGATCACATCTCAACAGAACCCTCGAGAGCAGCAAGCCCAGTAACCCCAGAGAAAGGATCACCAGTCGATAGCTCTCCTGCTGGAACGCCACGACCTGAGAGAATGTCAAGATCCGCAGTACCTGGGCCACTGGCCCCAGCAGCTCCAGCACCAGGAACCAGCATACTTGGAATGACTGAAAATCAGTTTCAGGCATTTCTTGCAGCCACGCGAAATATAGGGCAAGGAAATGTCTAACGACCAAAAGCAAAGGAGCCCGACACATACGAAGGAGCCGAAGATAAGCTACCAATATTCTTAGCGCAATGCGAGGGATATTTTGCAGTTAAGGGATACGGAGATCACCATGATAAAATTAAGATTCCATATGTGGAATCTCTACACAGAGGACTCGCGGAACAATGGATCATGCCCTTCCAAGATGGAAGAAAACAGAGTGAATGGGTCACGTACGAAGAGTTCAAGGCGACACTCTTTGAACAATTTGGAGACCCCAACGCCAAAGAAACAGCAAGACGAAAGCTAGAAAAACTCCAGCAAGGAAAACAAACATTCTCGGCATACTGGAACGAATGTCGACTGTTGGAATACGAGGCTGAGTTTGATGACGCGACTCTCTATATCATCCTCCTGAGAAACTGCAGTGAGAGACTCCGAGAGGCATGGGGAATCTCTGACCTGCGCTATACGACAGCCGAACGATTTGCAAGATGGGCAATCGACAAAGAAAGCAAATTAAACATGGTTAGGAGCAACTCGGAAAATACTATAGCACATAGGGTGGTCCAATCATCCAGGAATGTGGACGGGAGCTTCAAACCGCAAGCACCTCGAGGAGAAAGTCGAGCATTACCACCAGGCGAACCAATGGAATTAGACAAATCAAGAGCAGGGTCTGCTCTGAATCTGTTTAAAGAAGAACACGCCAGAAGGATGAACGGAAAACTATACCTAAGGTGTGGAAAAGCAGGGCATAGGATACGAGAATGCAGAAGCCGACTGGACAACGGATACCAGGGAAACAGAGCTACTAGATATAATCGTTTCCAAAATCAGAAAAGAAGCAACATCCGCGAAATGATAGCAGAGGAGTCACCAGCGGAAAACGAAGAGGGTCCCCAGTAAACGGTGGTCTGGGAGACCCAAGATGTGGACCTGGAAAACCCATCAAATTAGGGAACTACTACACGGCACTACACACGCAAAGAGGAGAAGGAGATGGAGATCATGTGATGATCAAAATGAAGATATACAACAGAGAAAGAGAAGAAACAACAATATATGCAATACTCGACTCGGGGGCCACTGAAGACTTCATCGACAAAGAAATATGCGACAAATACGGCCTCCACACCAGACAAGCGAAGAAAGCAAGACAAGTCTACCTAGCAGATGGAAAGCCAAGCGCTATGGGCCCTATAACCTATACAGCGACAGTACCTATGGACATTGACAGCCATAGGGAAATGGCAACCTTTCAAGTGGCAGATCTAAAGAACCATGAGATAGTCCTAGGGATGCCATGGTTACGGAAGCATAATCCAACGATCGATTGGAACGAGAACAAGATGACGTTTACAGGTGAACTATGTACGACATAATGTCTCAACAGTTTACCTGTAGTCTACTCCACACCAATACGAGAAGCGGAAGAAGAAACTTTGCATGCAAAGTTTGCCGAGATGCGGCAAGACAAGAGGGTCCGGATACAAAGACTGGACCAAGAGACAAAAGTGCCTACCAAGGGTTCCAAAGGGGCAGCAGGACACGACCTGTATGCCAATGAAGGAATCAAGATACCGGCCAATAGGCAGGCAACGATAGCAACGGGAATAGCCATTGGACTCCCAGAAGGCACCTATGGACGAATAGCACCCCACAGTGGTCTAGCAGTCAAACACCGACTTATGACCATGGCAGGAGTGATCGATGTCGACTATACCGGTGAAATCAAAGTGGTCCTGGCCAACCTAGCTCAAGAGGACTACCATGTCCAGAAAGGCGATCGAATCGCACAGTTGATAATCGAAAAAATCAACCAAGAGGATCTACATGAAGTAGATCAACTGGAAGAAACCATGAGAGGAATACAAGGGATTTGGAAGTACGGACCAAAACCAGCTCGATACAACAAAAAGAATTGAGATCAAAGAGATCACAGCACAAGCCTTTGGACGATATTATGGAAGAGGAGATACCACAGGAATTCTCAAATGGACATACGAAGACGAGAAAGCAGTTCTAGCAAAAATCAACATCAGCACAGAACTAGCAATCCAGGACAAGAAATACCAAAGCAAAAAGGGATGGAAAGAATTGGTTCCAAAAGAATATCACCAATTCACAAATCTATTCCAAGAAGAGGAAGCTACAGAGCTACCACCTCGAAGACCAGGAATCGACCACGAAATTCAGCTGGACAAAGACGAAAAAACAGGAAAAACAAAAGAAATTCCCTATAAGAAGTTATACCCCCTAGGAGAAGCTGAGCTCGAAGAACTTAGGAAGTATATTGAGCAAAACCTAAAGAGAGGATGGATCCGAGACTCTTTCGCGTCAGGAGGATCTCCAATACTATTCGTCAAAAAGAAAGACGGAAAAATGAGTCTCTGCGTGGACTACAGGGCCCTCAATTCGGTTATCAAGAAAGACCGATATCCACTACCCTTGATTGGGGAAGCACTGGACAGACTACGATCAGCAAAATATTTCACCAAACTCGACATCAAAGACGCATACTACAATATACGCATCAAGGCAGGAGACGAATGGAAGACTCCATTCCCCTCCAGATACGGAATGTTCGAATACTTGGTTATGCCTTTCGGGCTAACCAACGCACTGGCTTCATTCCAGAGATGGATCAACAGGGTACTTAATAAGTACCTCGACATATGTTGCATCGTATACCTGGACGACGTACTCATATACTCGGAAAACATACAACAACACCAAAAAGCTATCAGCAATATCATGGCGGCAATACAAGGATCAGGAATGAAGATCAAACCAACAAAATGCGAATTCCATAAGGAAGAAACAGAATACCTTGGATTTATCATCAATCGAAGTGGGGTCAAGGTTGACCCAGTTAAAACAGCAGCCATTTGGGATTGGGCCAAACCAAACAACAAAACAGATATTCAGTGCTTTATGGGATTCTGCAACTTTTATCGAAGGTTCATAGAGGGATTTAGCAGGCTTGCAAAACTACTCTATAATCTTACAAAGAAAGACAAGAAATGAGAATGGGGAGAAAACGAACAAAAAGCATATGATGCAATACGAACGCATCTAACATCAGCACCCATACTGGTTCCTTTCGACCCAAACCAAAAAACAATGATCGAAACGGATGCCACAAAATACGTATGCTCAGGCATACTATCGCAACAATGCGATGATGGAAAATGGAGGCCAGTGTCTACCGATCCAAGACAATGACCCCTGCAGAGTGCAACTACGATGTTGCAAACAAAGAACTATTAGTGATAGTTCAAGCATTAAAAGAATGGAAGAGATACGTTTCAAACAACGACCATCCAGTCCGAGTTCTAACCGACCACAAGAACCTGGTCCCGTTTATGACCAGGAAAGAATTGAACGACCGCCAGATAAGATGAATGGAGCACCTTAGCAAATACAACTTCAAAATCGAATACTGACCAGGAAAAGAGAGTGGAAAGCCAGATGCTCTCACAAGGATGGCAAGCGACAAACCACAAACGAAAGAAGGCGAAAGGATCAAACAAAAAACACGGACCCTATTACCAAAAACGTACTTCGAGGCCATGGAGGTTATCCAATTCACGTCAAAGGAGGAAAGAGGAATTGAGAACGCAAACGAGAAAGACAAAACAATACAGGCTATAAGAGAAGCATTTGAAGAAGGAAAAAAGGAGATGAAAGGAATTGCACTGGGGTTATGCCATGGAAGGACAGAAATATGTGGTACGATAGAAAACAATGGATCCCGGAAGAAGAGGAGATAAGGACAGACATCATACGACAACACCATGATATCCGAACAGCAGGACACGGAGGAACAGCTAAAACCACGGAATTCATCACGAGATCATTCTATTGGCCAGGACTGAGCGAAGATGTCAAACTATATGTCAAAAACTGCGACATATGCCAGAGAACGAAAACGGCTAAACACGCACCATATGGATTACTAAAATCAAACGAAGTCCTCGAACAACCATGGGAAACAATTACTATGGATTTCATCACGGACCTACCAACATCGGAAAATTGCAATAGCATCCTGGTCGTAGTGGATCGCCTGACCAAAATGAGTCATTTCATTCCGGTTAGAAAAGACATTAACACGAGGGATTTTATACAAGCATTCTTCCGAGAGGTCTTTCGACTTCACGGCCTCCCAGAGAATATCATTACCGAGCGAGGAACGCTATTCACATCGGGACTATGGAAGAAAGTAACCGGAGAAATGGGAATACAAAACAGAATGAGCACAGCATTCCACCCACAAACAGATGGACAAACGGAACGGGCAAATGCGATACTCAAACAAGATTTAAGGGCCTATGTCAACTATCAGCAAAACGATTGGTACAAGCTGTTATTGATGGCCGAATTCGCATGCAACAATGGAAAGCAAGAAACAATTAGCACGACACCCTTCTTCGCGAATTACGGACAACATCCACAAAGTCAGACCACATATCATACGATTAATGATGTGATACCGGAGAAAGTGAATATGGGAAAACTACACGAAACCTTACAATACGAGATGAGTCAAGCACAACAACGGCAAAAAGAACAATACGATAAGCACCGAAGACCGGATCCAAACATACAACCAGGAGATCATGGTATGGCTAATACCACGCAATATCTATACGACACGACCATCAAAGAAACTGGACTACAAGAAAATTGGACCCTTCAGGATATTGGAAAAAGTGGGCAGCCGAGCTTATAAACTCGACCTTCCCCCCTCAATGCGAATACACAATACATTTCACATCTCACTCCTCGAATTACACAACGACAATAAGTTTCCTTCACAAATACTTATTCCTCCCCCTCTAATCGAACTCGACGGAGAACCAGAATACGAGCTCGACGAAATAGTCGATTCCCGCTTCTTCCACGGTTACCTCCAATACTGAGCCAAGTAGACAGGATACTCTCCTAAACACAATAAAACTTGGTACTTCGCACACAACTTCGAAAACGCACAAGATGCCATCTTAACCTTCCACCACCGATACCCAGGCAAGCCCGGCCCAGGTGACGATCACGTTCAACCAAGACAAAAGAGAGGAAAAGACTCCCGCGCCATTGCAGCAACACGAGGGCTGGGGCGATAGTCCCCGCCAAACCACACCCACCAGCCCCGAATACTCATTCATGGGGCCAACCGATGAAGAACTCAAGGAAAGAGAATGACAAGTACAGCATAACGCCATGTCATGGACGGTATGCTACGATGACGGTTGCCAAACACACTTTGGCGACAAAGAAGGCTCGGGATGGTTCCCGAGGGAATGTCGGAAGTGTGGTCTACGTCCGGACCACGTTCTAAAGCATTGGCAACAATGCTTCAGAAATGGGTGCAGGATGCACAAGGCACAAAAAATATCGGCGGGACTTTACCCGCAGAAGGATGGAAGCCGAAAAGAGTTGGAGGGAGAAGATGCCAGAAAGGCATGGGCTGTGAGGGCGCGGTCCAAGGAGGGAGGGGCCCATAATTCCTGGGGAGACACGGAACCGGATGTCAGGAGCCTACACAGGCAGATCCGGGGACTCCGAGAACAACTGGGCCAAGCCATGGCCACAATTTCGGCAAACGACAAAACGATCGCGGAGCTTAGACAGCTGAACGACAACCAGCGGCAAACGATCGAGATGGCGAATCTGACTCTGGAATCAGTAAGGGTCAGATGGAGGACGGCAGACGAAAAGTTCCACAAGCTGAGAAGAACCATGCGCTCGGCAGGACGGGAACTATTGAAATTGGGAGAAAAAGCCTGATGGGACTCAGGCTTAGGAGGAGAGGAGCTAATGTCACGAACGTGGCTTAGCGAGGAAAGAGTTTTCACGTGACACATGGTTATGAGTCACAGGTATGTTATTGTTTCACGCATATAACCTATTCGAGTTGTATGATTAGTTATGTGTGGGATTTGTGATGCTTTCGCACATGGCTCAAGTATGAGTCATGGGATATGCGCCTGACGAGTATGCCTTACGAGTGTGCCTTATGGGCAAGCCTTGCATATATGATTTATGTTTCACACATGACCTCACTATGATGTCATGGGTTTCGTGCATATGACTCAGTTGAGTCATATGACTTGTTTATTGCGTTATGATTGATTTATGAGTTTTGCACATGACCTCGCTATAAGGTCATGGGTTTTGAGCATGTGATCACTTTGGTCACATGACTAGTTTGTTTTGATTTGGTTTTGCACATGTGACCACTTTAGGTCACATGATTAAAGGCGGGAAGAACACTATATAAGGAGGCTGATGCGGCCGAGGAAGATAGGTTTCTTCACACTTGGTTCTAAGTACTTTTCCTACATATTACTTTAACGAATATAAAACACCTTTACAATCTTTATCCTTATTGCAACGTTATCATTACGCCAAGAAGCGCTCATTACGAAGACGAATTAGAGAAAGCTTACGATAGGTGTTTCCAATAGAAGACAAAGGTCTTGTACTATCGGTAACATAGGCAGAGGCCTAGAGCTATCATAAGACCAAGAAAAAAAGGGAAAAGATAAGTATCGTTCCCCGTCGCCAAGAACTAACTATCTGAAAGGGGATCGTTACAAACTACTTTAAATATTTAGTTAGAAGGTACATGATTGTAATTATCATACTGTTTAGGAATTGGCATTTGTACTGCATGCAAATGGTGAATTAAACGATACAGGCATTTTAAGGATATGTTCCAAAAAGCTGTAAAAACGTCTCTGTAAACTGTTTCAACAAAAGGCAGAATATACTTGATTTTCTTGTGATTACCTTTACGCTTACAATAATCATTATATTGTATTTTCCCCTCATTCAATACAGTTGAGTTGCTTGATAATTGAGGAGATATAAGATATGTTATCATGATTTTGCTTCTTCTTCCTAAATAACTTATCATAATAGAGTAGGCATTGTTCCCACAATTCTGGATCAGCCTTACATTTACATTCTTATAAGCAGGAACAAGAGTGTAAGAATAACTCCAAGCGCCGCTCAGATATCTCTACTACATTATTATGTTCACTTTCTTATTCAAAAAACTCATTTTAGAATTAAAGTTGTTTAAATACAAATCATTATCAATTTACACTTACTTGTACCAAACAAACTTTGAGTATTTGTAATACTATCCTCAGATTCTAATACTGAGCTATCAGAATCAAAGTCTGAAGAATCAATACAAGAGTCTATGTCCATGCTCAGTGTATAGTGATTTAGAGAAAAAGATAGTTTAAAGTGAATAAAGGATGAAAGGAGGATTTTGCAATAAGAAAAAATAAGGATGATTTTAGAGAAATCTTAGGGACATATCAATGGAGATGTTTTCAGATGAAATTAATTGTATGCTAATATCTCATCTCTAGCATGGTTTCATTTTACTCACTTATAACAGGTTAATAATATCTGGAAAGTATGCAACCTACATTGATATTTTACTTTACTCTATAATAACTACATATTGTACTCTTGAAAATATTTCAAAACTTGCTTACAAGTAGATATTGAGGCAGGCTATTATGCTATGTAAAATATTTTTTTGCTAAAATTACAAAAATAATCATTACAAACTCATTATTGCACGGATTTTAATATTGAATATATTTTAAGAAGCTAGGAGGATACTCTACCATATACTCTAGCCTCAGGACCAATCATTTACTTTTGTAGTTGTTAGCAATTGTTATCCTTTTCACTTAAATGCACTCATATATTTTAAATATAAAGTATTATATATTTCCAGAACTAAAATCTTTAGTTTCCTTGCGCTGAGAAAAAGTCTCCGGGCAAGCATGCCAAGACCGAGCACAAATTTTGAAACTGCCACTGTAGTATTGGCATATCACAAAACTAAAGTCTGTGTACCGGTATCGCTTAGCCAATCCATCGCCACTGGCATTCCCTCTCTAAAGTCTCAAATACTATACTCTCATCTCTTACAAACTCATAACTCTCTGTCCTCCACCAATCTCATGTAAAGGACCTGTGCCTCGGGTCCTCAATCAGGAGATTCATCCATCCCACCGTAGTGCGATTTTGGCCTTGTATCGTCACTCAGAACGCCACCCACTATCAGAATGTGAGATTGGCAATGAGTTGGGAATTCCCAAGAGCACCGTACATGATATTATCGCTCATACCGAGATTGGTGCAGCAAAGAGTGAGACATAGAAGCAGATTTCTGCTCTGAATGACGAGAACCTCCAGCTAGCACCACACTCTGGAAGGCCAAAGAAATTCAATGAGGAGTAGAAGCTCGCTATCATTGAGACAGTAACACGGAATGCTGAGCAGCGCTGTAAGTCCTTTGCAACATTAGCAAAGGAAATGCCCTTTGAAATCCATCACACGTCACTTGTCCGCATATTGAAAGTGGCAGGATATGATCACCATATTCTACAAACAAAGCCCAAGATCTCTCCTGATAACCTCCATAAGCGAAAGCTTTTCAGTGATCAGCTGAAAGAGCAGCCAGCACAAAGGTACTTTGATGGCTGGATTTCAACGGATGAGATGTACTTGGTTGTTGGTGATCACTATGGGCCTGAAAGAGTTATACGCAAGGCTGGTGAGGAGTACCACCTAGACTGTATGAATCTTGAGCGGCCTGGTCAGACACGTTTAATGTTTTAGGACGTAATTGCTTACGGGGTCCCCTGTATAGAATGTCCTTTTTTTATGTGGGAGGAGGAAACTCCAGAGGACAAAGAGTTAGCATTGGAGATGCTAGCAAAGGAGAATCTGATAGCGGAAGAAGCTATCCAAGAGGTTCGGGATAATTGGTATGAAAAAGAAATGGAACATCACCGAGCTCTTCCTAAAGGTCAGAGACCCTATGGCCAACCAGCTAATCCATATAAGATCACAAAAACGAAAAGAGGTAATAAGAGAAAGGGAGGTATCGATTGGTTCCCTTATCGTGAAAGTATTTGTGAATAGCGACTTTACCCGTTCTACCACCAGCTTGTAGCATCTGCTGAAGGTGGTAAGAGAGGTCAAGTCTTGTTAATAGAAGACGGAGCTGGACCACATCGCTCTAAATTCCTTAACAAACATCATTCGTATTCTGGAATCAATAAGATTGCCTGGCCTGCCTGTAACTCTCTCCTAATTACCTATTGTTTTTACACTACTAATAAGAAAATGAATTTCATTTATAAAGCTTCTCCAGATCTCAACCCGATTGAACGGATATGGAACTATATTTGATGACATCTTGCCAAATGAAAACCGTTTCCTACAACGAAGGAGGCTACGCTTGTGGCATGGAAAGAGATTTGGATGTCTATTCCAGTTAATATTACAAATTCCTTCTTTGCAGCACTTCCAAACTGCTTAGCAGAGGTTTCCCGTCAAAATGGCAGAAACCGATATAATGGCTAGAATGTTTCTATTTATTTATTTTATTGTGTTTATTCATTTCTGAGTAGTATTGTTCATTGGCGTATGCTCTGGGGTTTTTTTTTTCTTCTGACTTCTCTAAACCTCCGATCATGAACCTATATGATTTTCAAAATTCGAGTTTGGTCTTGGCGTACCTGCCTGGAGACTTTTTCTCAGCACGAGTAGCTTTAACCCTTTCCATATTCCTATATTTTAAGGCCTATCAGTATCTACTTATCAATTTTCACACATTTAAATAAATCTTTTGGTAATTTTTCCTATATGTATCTATTTGACCCTACATATGAAATACCCGACAAGTCACAAATAATCCCTTTGAGAACCACTCTACAGATGCCGCAGTTGATTGCAGTTGTTGAACATGAGTTAGTTTTCTTTGTTATGTGTCTTTATTACTCACGGAGAGGAGGTTGACTCCGATTCCACTTGTATGGAACCATACCTTGGTGTTAAGAGATCCCGGAACGGACTTAGCGAATTTCATCAGTTTTTACGGTAGTAAATTACCACCGCCACACTCCCCATCAGTGAGCGAATGACCCTCTTGCACAGCGCCCATCAGAAGCAATTTTTCCAGTTTCACCTTATTTTGTTTATTCCCTCCCTCCCTCCCAGGGACACCATAAAGCCACCCGTTGTATCGCACGTTGACCTGAACGCCGCTGGCTGGGCCCCGCGCCAGTCTCCGAGTCGGCAAACCATCAAAGCGAGCTCCCAAATGCACGCCGGACGTCCCGCATATCTCGTACAGTAGTAGCTCGCAGCACAGAACTCTGTAGGAGCAAGATCGTGGCCCTTTTCGCCACAGAAAGGCTAGACCGGAGTGGGCTCTCGGAAGTGGCAGATTTTACTATAATACCACCGCCCCGGGCAGTAACGTACGGTCGGTCAGTGTGTCTCGACCTGCTTCTGGGTCATGTTCGAACGCGGTTACGTTGGTCGCGGGGGATGGGCTAGGGAGGGAAATTGAGAGAGTTTCGACAGCCTACCACTTCATATAATTGCTAAGGATGTAATATAACTATAGTCGACCACCATATGACCACTCGCGCGTACGGTGCGGTGCAGTTTTGCACTTGCACTCTTTTGGATACTTGCGATATATATGGAGGGCGGTTTATATTGGACATGATTTCCCCAGGGGGTGGGGGTGTGTTAAATATCTTACATTGCCTTAAGTTTGTTGTAGAAATGATTCCCCGAACCCCGGTATCTTATCGAGGGTAAGTTCTGTCGTGACCTCTCTGGCTGGCTGGCCCAGTTACCTGGCGACCTCCACTCACTCAGCACAGGAGATTCTCCCGGGCCACCGGCCGGGAGTTCCACAGACTTTCTCCCTCCACCAACCATGGGCGTAGATTGCCAGCCTCACGGGGAAAAGAACGGCTACACACATAGAAATTTCGACGAATGGGCCAAAGTTTCGGACTTGTGTGCTCACAGCCTACCGTAAGTGCCCCAAAAATGGACTTGGGGTCCAATGCACTCACTCCGGAGTCTCTATTCCAAAACTGGTACTGTACTTGTAGCGATTCGTAACACAATGGAAAAGTAGCCCATCACCCACAAAAGCAACCTCCTTCTGTAACATCTTGAGCAAATACTTTCCTCGAACCTTCTTTCCTATGGGATATCCAAGACTCAATGTGTAATGATTCATCAAGTATGTTGACATATCAGCGCCAAGATAAACCCATTTAGGTGTGAGTTGTGACAACTTGGCGGTAAGGCATCGCACACCGTACTTTATAGATTGTCAAGCACACCCCCAACCCATCTTAACCACGGAATTTACCGGTAACCAGTGCATCTGTAGCTGTCCGGCACTTCTTATTGAACAGCCTTATTTCACCCGCAAGCGCTCAATCTTTCCCCCCTCTCGGTGAGAGCAACTCGAGTACGGTACCGGTAGTGGTGCCTGGTATCCGCGGCAGTGGCGAACCTCGGAATAACCCGCTGGGTTTTGATGGTGGCGAGCACGAGAGGGTGCCGTTGCCAGACCCTTATTGATATCAAGATGGCAAGGATGGACCCACGGAAACCAATCGGCATACCGCGCCATGCAGAAACAGCTATGATACGATACCTAACAATCCAAAAAGGAAAAATCGGTGCATACAATGTCTATCAACCAATCTAAACCCCCCATCCAATATGAGCTTGTGATCCCTCTTTCACACATACTCGAGTACTCCTACCGTACATACATAACTGAGTGCACACATGCTACCAACGAAGAGGCAACCCGGGCCGGTCCGATTCCCATTCAAAATACCACCGACGAAGTATACGGTAGCACCGACCACTGGATTGACCACTGGATTTTCTTTCTTAGTTCGGGTCTCCTATACAATGGATATGTGTCGACTACCGCTACCTTACTTCTACTCACCGGGTATGGAGTTGGTACTAGAGGCATTCAAACCCCATGTTGAAATACGGGTACGTTTATGGGGGTTTCTCGAGTTCCCAGACTTTAGTGTGTAGCGCCCTTTTTCGCGTACAAATCTGGCAGATCCGCTCGAAACTTGGCGCTCGGAAAGAGGTCTCCCGGCCCCGGGCTGCCTCTCTTGTCGGCAGGTTCTTTTTTTCCTTCTTATAACCCTCCACTCTACCGTTTGCTCCTCCTCCTCCCGAGGAAAGGTAGGGAGGAGGGGATGCGGAAGCGTATGCGAGTTCGGAACTCATGAGTACCGGTACTGCAGTTTCTGTGTCTGACGTGAGCAAGATAGAGACTGGGGGGAGGGAAGGAAGGAAACAGAACTAGGAGGATGAAATCCTCTCTCTCTGCACTGAATGGGAAGATTGATGATGTATAATACAAGTCCATCTACCAACACTGGTAAGGGTAGCTACTTTTAGATATATATTATATAATACTCGTATGGGCTGAGTGAAAAAGAGACCACAGTAAGTTAAGGATTCTTTGAAGACCCGGAAGGTGAAGGTTTTATCCTATTTCGGGTATGGTATGTATCATAAATTTCCGCCCGCGCGGTGCGGAGATGGGGAAGAGGCAAAGGATCCCGGGAGATTGAGTGGGTGAACGAGTGTTGAACGAGTGGCCCGGCACCGCGAAGGAGGAAAGTTGGATAGAAGGCACTTGATTCAGCGGAGTCTGTCGAGAATCGGCCGTTTGCATGCCGAAGGAAATGCTTCCACTAGTCACAAGTCCCTTAGACAATACCCTGGTATTCTTTTCGTAAACAACAACTCATGGAGGTCTCAAGCGTAGCCCCACGCAGAATGCGAATGTGGCAAAAAAACAAGCACTCTAAACAGCGGCTGGCAGTTCTAGACAGAGTTGTTATTTTGAAGCCATCATACCTAATTTACTCGGGTATGCCCATAAAAAAATCGGAAAAACATAACCCTTGTCCCCAAAGAGCTTCGATTTTTACTGACACACACCCGGGTACCTACCTCCTGCTGCGGTTCCGGTTCCATGCAGTCGCCTACGGCCAGGTTATCTCAGACCACTGCTAGACAGCTAAAATTTGCACTTCGGGATAGCCCATCGCAAATTGAGTACGATATGAGATCTTGGCGTGAATGTCTCAAGAGTGATTTTCCGTGAAACAAGCAAATATTTGTTCCATCCCCTCTCTTCCTCCCCAATGGCTCTTCATTCTCAAAGCGCGGGGTGCTAATCGGAAAACGCCGGAAAAGCAAATTTTCTCTTGATTCAGTCCTCCTCCTGCTTTCTTTTTCCTCTCGCTCTCTCTCCCTTCGACAAAATTTTTTTTCCAAGGGAGGTTGGAGAAACGTGGGATTCTCTGAGGAAAGCCGGGGAGGCTTTGCAAATCACTTAGCGCAAACGTGAGCACCACGTTGGACCGTGCGTTTTTAAAACTGTGCTTGTGCTTGCTTGTATGAGCACAGCACAGCAAGATACCGGTACGGTATTAGCCTGAGGATAGTGGTGATGGTTCAGTACTGTTACAGTACATTCTGTTTTTTAGTTGTCTTTTTTGCTTCTTTTCTGCGAGAGCAATTCTGCCGTGATTAGAATATAGTAAAGTAGATACATACGTACAACGAAGGGAGAAAAAAATAGATCGCAAAACATCAAAATTATCATGAAGATAACAGATGAGCTACGCCAGCAACTTACTCGAGTACTATTGGCCCCCCTTTTTTTTCTGCCTCTCTTTTCTCACACTATCCCCCTTGTCAGCGTACAGTACAGGTATCGTGCTACGGGCCTAATAACCTCTCATCACGAGGGCAAAAAAGCACAAACCACCCGCGGTTCCCAAACCATACCATTTTTTCTATCGCCGCTGATTTCTCCCCCCCTCCCCCCCTTTTCCAGATTCCAACTTTTCGATTCTCTCTCTCATCTGGCCACAGCTCGAGTCCACAGGCAAGGGTTGATGATCTAGCCTGTCGATTTAGTTCTGCGCAACGTCTCAACCTTGGCTGGAGGAAAGTTCAGGAAACGGCATATCCTACTGGGGCGAGTTTACTCGCTGCACGCGAAAAGAGAGCGAGGGGGGAACAAAAAAAAAATTATACTCATACTGCACTCTCGAAGCTTGAATCCCCCCTCCTTGCACCAATTTAAGCGAGGTCCCCAAAACGGAAATATGAGACAACCCAGCGCGCAAATCCTTGTTATCTAATTGGCCCCTGCACGACCGACACCACGGATCACTCGACTGATAGGAGGATGATGCTCCAAAGCGCCTGGAAGCGGTGGTTCGAGGCCATAAAGTGACTCCTAGAGTCATGTTTTGCCACAACCAGAAGTTCCGTATGCGTTTGGAAGTTGCAACCCCCCTGTATAAAGCTGACAAGAGATATCTTTTTGTAGAGTTAAATGAAGGTAGTGGTGTCACAGGAACCAGAGTTTGGAAAACAAGAAGTATGACTATGCTTTTCTATATTGCAATTTAATTGGCATTGTATTTTTGTTGCTGCCAGGAGCTGTGTAAAATTTACTGTTTGTATTATTGGAAAATAGAGCTTCAAAGTCCCTAGAGCTGGAAATTTGCTTCACCGTGCGGTCAGGTGTTTCTGCCTTTGACTGAATGATTAGATATTGGATGGGGATAACGCATCCCATTTTCTGGTTCAAAGGGAGTTTTATTGTAGTCATGAGTCGTCTCAGCAGCAGCATTATCAAGTTGGCTTACGGGTGAGGCTATGGAGGCCCACGGAGGAGGAGGCCCTGTGGAGGCTAGAGGTTGTCGGAGAGGTTATGCTTCGATATGCCGGCGTAGATGGTACACAGAAGTCAACTACAATAGTAGATTTTGCATGTCAAAATATAAGCTCAATTTATTATCGTGGGAACGCTTTGAATAGGATGAAATTTAGGGGTGATGGGTGGACGACATACTCGCACGATAGGAGTGATGAGTTTTTGCGTCTGAAGGAGATTTTGGTGCAGCAGCTATTCAGTCCGATCCGGGGTGAGCATTTGACTATTTCGCAATTGAATAGAGTACGCTAGCTTACTCTACGTATTATGAATGAATGGTAATATTACAAAGATAGGTAGGTTAGAAACTTAGGAGGCTATGCACTGGATTTAATTTATGCGCTTTGTCGGAGTCTTACGGGGGAACTCATCGGGCATTTGGGGAGTCTGACATTTGCTCAAGGGGAACAAAAAAAAAAAGGACCCAAAGCACCCGAAAGAGGTATCATGCGGTATTCGAGGTGCTGTTTTTGTGCTCTCATTCCATAAGACTTGTTGAACAGCTGAGGCCCCTCCCTTTCCCCCAACAAGAACTCTTCGGCCGATAGTTAAAAAGGGGGTCACCATATCATACTGGGAAAAAACTTGCCAAGCCAGGGCTGAAGATTCTGCGTCCTTCAATACGGTAGGGGTTTTTTTTTCTTTATTAATAATAGAATAGTAATCTTTATTACGATAGATGCGGTAGAGGGGACAGCATACTCGTACTCGAGTACCGGTAAGCAATTGGGCGGTGCTCCCGTCGCAAGACGAGATCTGTTGGCTGAAGTGGATGTGGGAGTTCCGCGGTAGTTCTCGGATCTTTTAAGCCTCCACATATCATAACCTTGGTTTCCTTTTTGCTTTTTTTGCTCGTTCGGTCACGTTACCGGCACGGCCGAGTTGAAGTTGGAACACCTATCGTGCGGTTAGTTAGGGTGGCAATTCCCATGTTTTTCTACAAAGTGTCCAATTTCGACTCGGCCGCGCGAGTTATCATACTTTAGACTGGGAAAAGAAAAAAGGTTTGTTAGGGGCTGTGTCTTGGTTTAGTACGGTATTTTGTGAGTAGGGTAGCAGGGCACTTGTGTGCGCTAGTAATAACGCGTGAGCTGGTTTTCCTTTTCCTTTTCCTTTTCCTTTTTTTTTTTGTGCTTTCTGGTCATTGGTTGCTGTCGTTAGTGTGGGGCACGAGCCCACAAGTTGTTAATGGCCGTAAGGTAAGGGGTGTCTTTTTTTTTTTTTTTTTTTTTTTCTGTTGTCCGTCCTTCGTCTTGGTATGGCCACAAGGGATCACTCGAAGGGGTCTTGCGGTGCTAAGCTAGGAGCCGTTTTTTATGCGTTAGGTTGATGGGTTAGACTGTGTATGCGATTCGGTGCGATATGATACGATGCCGAGGCGGCGTTCGATTCTGGGGCGCGGTTTCTACCCCAATAGAGTTGGAACTTTGTATGCGGAATATCGAGATCAATCGTTGTAATTAAGATGGCTCCTAACTTAAAGATTACAATGAGCGGGGATTTGGACTGTGGGATTAACTCGCCTCTGAGGAATGGCGCTGCGGTCCAATGCTTGATTGATGCTCAGGGTGAGAGCGATATGCATGTAGACAAGCGTCATGTATCCTCACTCGTAAATCTGCTGAACACTCAACACCGATACTGCTATTGAGCATCATCTACTGGACACGTCGCTCTGTTGAGGTTTGGCGCGAGGGGGTTTGTTCGTAGCTCTCCCCGGCCGGGTGTTTCCAAATTACACGCCGGATGTTTTTTGCCTGCCCCTTGGACTACCCGAGTACTGTGTACTGGGTCCCCGCGTGTCTGGTTTCCTATCCCTATGTCTACGAGTAGAGCGCTCGCGGTTCGCTTGTATCATATATGGTAGGTTATGGGGGGCAATTAGGACCAATTCTCTCCCAGTGAGCTTGCAGCCTATACCGCAATATTCAGGATATGTTCTTGTATAGTAGATAACAGGCTCTCTTACATATCGAGCCGAGGCCGTCATAGTACGGTTATGGAATGCCTTTATGTGGGTTTCCGCGGACACAACGTAGTCTGTCGGAACTCGGAGAGCGCTAAGGCTATGCAGGGTGACACTGGGTACAGGTTTCGGGGGGGGTGGAAAGGGTTGTGGCCAGGCGTGGTTCACCGCAGTGTCGTCCGTTTCTGTTTGGTCGGGGTAGGAGCGGGGTTATCTCTACGTTTCTTCCTTGCCATCGATGGTCCTTTGAATCCGCAGTCCTCATCACATGGTGTCACTCGATAGGCATTTTGCGTTGCGGGTTTTGAGGTTATGTGTGGGTTATTTTTGAGAGCCATGCATGCTTAACGGTTGGCGGAAAACCGTTGTGGGTGCTATGCGGTGGTCTTTGTGGTATTTTGTGGTATTATTGGGTCGTTATATGGTGCATGGGGTATTAATGCCTGTCCCGTGTTGCTGTCGCAGTTCTATCATTCCCGGCTTATGTTATATTGTTCGCTCTACGAGTACTTGTCATCACATGTTTTATTTTCAAACTTCTTCAAACCACTTAACATTTCGAAACCCAGACCAAAAAGATCTCTATTGGGTGTCCATCCCAATTCTCACGTCCTATTCGTCTCATTGGTCTGCTACATATGATTGATACCCCACTCTTGGTCAGCTTTTCTCGGAAACCACCTTTCCATTACCCTGACTACCCGAGTGCCTTAGAACCGCTAACTCTCCGGAGCCCCTGTCTCCGGTATCAAGCCCGACTCGAGATCAAATATATCCCGCAAACATCAAACAACCGGTTAATTCCGGAGGACTGGCTGATTCCAGACACAATCCCAACCCCAATTGTTTGTTTGGGAGCTTCAACAGTCCTGTGTTTATCGTGGATATATCTTCCAAAGGGGATTCTCAGCTTAGATACGGCGCCTTGCCCAAGCCTTTAGTCTTCCCCCACCGTTGCCGGGTTGTGGCGGCGATCTTCCCCGTATCTCCGTATCTGTTCGAGACGGATTAATGACCCCAGAGGGCCGGGAGGATAAGGGGGAGGCGTGAGTAGGGGTGGAGACAGGGCAGTCTGCTCACGGTGTATCACTCGGATAGAGAGATGAGAGACTTGTGAGTGGCCGAAGTCTGCGGCGCATGGTCGGTACCGCAAATCGAGCCTAGGAAAATCCCAGTGCTGTGGGAGGGTGGGTTTTCCAGAGAGCGCACGTGAAAGCGATTTTAGATTTCCGTGTTCTAGGGTGGCCGGGTCTCCGGTGAGGTGGTTTGAGCGAGGAAAGTGAGCTATGCAGCTGCCGTTCATGATGAAATGCAGTGCCGTTCTACCACTCGCCATACCCGGAACGCGGTTGGGAAGCTAATCAAGTTTTTCCCTCGTTTTTATTTTAGACCTTTCCTCATGCGCAACGGTGGTGGTGAAGGGTGCGACATCGTATTATTACGTGCCGTATCGAAGAGTGGGGATGAGGGGAAGTCCCTGGACCTGTGGTTTTCTGTGCAACGTTGAAGAGGCATTACACCGGACAATGCGAGTGTCGGACCATGGGAAGGGTTCCAAGGATCTACACGAACTTTGTCTTCGTTTGACCCCATGATTTATGCGAAGTTAGATTTAATCCTTGGATATGGTCCCCGGAGCCCATGGGTTTCCAAACATCATGATTAGAGGGGGGGGCTGTCTGGTTATTTTCGGCAGACAGGTGTCCAATAAAACTCTGGATTATTTTTTCCCGGCCTTGGAAAATTCGGCTTACTTTGGATTACTTTGGGTTTTCGGTCGCTTTGCATGAAGGTGTGACTGATGACTATTGTGGGAAAAAAAACGAGATAGCATACGTTCCGGTGTGCCTGGCTGCCGTTGTTTCGTCGCTCCCGGCGTATGGTGGTACTGGACAGTGAAAGCTCGAATAATTGCGCCGTGTGCTATGTGGTTGGGCTTCCTCTCTTTGTAAGGACGATAAATTTTTTGTTTTTCCTTCTGTCTCGGAAGGGGAAAGGGGGCTGTGTTTTCGGTTTGCTTTTTGCCCCTTTCCGTGGAAGGGAATTCAGAGCTACATACTGGTAGCACACGGTCCGTTATTTGAGCTTTTAAGATACCAGTTTATGCGCCCTATACAAGTACAAAATCGGGGGGGTGTCATTAAGAATTGGAAGGAATGATCATCCAGATCCTCTACTAAACGAGATGCCAAATCAAAAACTCAAACTGGTGTTCTTGGGACAATAAGTGACCGGGATCCACTACCAAACAACATGATTGCAACGGGGGGGGGGGTGAATCGGGATTGCATACAGTCCAATTTTTTATACGAGTTCGTTCCGATAATGAAAACTCCCTCTAAACCTCTGATCCTTACACGTCCGATTGGGTGTAACTCCAAAGCAACCGCTCAGGATTTTTGACTTCTGTGACATTATATATATTTTTCTTTTTCGGACAACATAACTGCTCCGGTCGGATGATTCCTGCATCGCGCCCTCTATATTTTCTGATCTTTATAATAATGGCCCCCTCCGAGTTATGGACAGAGGTGTTCTGAGGGGTCGCGCAGTTCACCCGATAGTCCCCCTCCCACATGCCCCGAACGAATCGGAAATACCACTGAGTCTTATATCCGGACGCAACCAATGGATCCTTCTGACGGATATGCCCGGAATCCCACTTGGCATGTGGGCGCATCATAAGTCTCCGTCCCTTGCTAGTACAATGATATCTTGGTGGCGAAAAAGATTACACCTGCAAACGAGAGGCGCGTAGACGAAAAAGCCAAATTTGACCTTTTTTCAGGGCCGGTAGAATAGCCAATCGAATTACTCGCCGAAGAGATGGCGGAGGTTATCAAGCGTGGATAAACATCCCCATCATTATTATCACCAATCTGCCTTCCCTCAACGAGCTCGTGTTTGCATCTATTTATGAATGTCCCCGGTATCAAGTTAACTTACCGGCAGTCGATCGGTCAGAATTCACCATAGTTACACCGAATATCACTCGGCGATAGGGTACAATAAGTCCTGGGGGGTTTTTTTTTCTTCATTTTTTTCATTCGGAGAAATGCATATGACTCCACTGTTTTCCTAAATTTTACTCGGTCCGGTTGTTTATTCTTGTGGCAGGATCTATTTATTTATTTATCATATTTATTTATTTCTTCGCAGGAAGGGGAAGAGGAGGTTTACGGCTAAACCGTTGCTGCAGACGTCTCGGAGAAGCCGTTCTTTGCTTTTTTGTGGGATCCATTGGGTGTTCCTGAGATCGGTGGTGATTGTTGGTGAGTGAGTGGTTGTGATCGGTGGTTGTGCGGTGGGGTTTTCCAGGAGTTGTAGTACCGGGTTTGCGAAGGGAAAGGCTCCGGGTGAGAGGGGTTGGTGAGTGAATGGTAGGATGAACGGGACTTTGGGCAACCTTGGAGGTGGATGACTGTTGGATATAGGATACTAGTAATGTGCTGCATCTAGAAGAGGGGGGTGATTGCTCAGTCACTCAGCCGTGCCGGCTCTCATGCTCTTCAAAAGAAAAGAAAAGAAAAAAAAACCTTCTCGTGAACACCTCAAAGGAAATGACCATATTTTCACCTTTGAAGCAAAAACAGTCAATCCACCATGTCCAACTGTGACTCTTACCTCCCCGTTCTCACCTCCTCCAAGATCGCTCCTTGCACTTTTTTTTTTTCTCCCCACCGCCCCAACTGACCACTACCATTGCCATATTCCCACTCTTGACGAGTCTTCGAAAACGCAGGATTCATCTAGAAGACCTAGATGGCATTGCACGCTATATCACTCGGTATATTCGTCCGTCAGAGTGTGGGTGCGGAGAACGAGCAAAGAATCTTGGCCCCGAGAATTGGTTGGATGCTTATAAGCGATTAAGGGAGAGTGGAGAAAAGCTAGAGGGCCAGAAGGATTACCGGATAGCGGGAGAAGGAAGTATTATGATGAAAGTGCGCGGTATACCGTGGCTGGATCACGTTTATGTGATCGTGGATTTGAAATTGGAATGGACGGCGGGTACAGGATTGGTAATAGTCTTGGGAGGATTAATGATTAATGGGGGCCATGGCGAAAAGAGCAGTGATAGGGCGCGCAAGTGACGGAGAGGAAGTGATTAAACGCTAAATCATCTCAAGGAGCTGCTGGTAAAATCTTGTTTTTTCATTTTTTTTTTCATTTTTTTTTTCACTTTCCATCACTCGGATGAGAATAAAAGCGATATAATATTATGATATTCAGCGGTGCTATAAGATTTTCGCTCATCTACCGATAAGCCTACATCTTACTTATGATATATTCAACCCGTATAATACTGCCCTGCTTCACGGCAACCCTATACCATTCTTCCTCTTCGCACAACCTCCTAACCACCACCACCGGGGTGAACATATAATCGACCGAACGATTCCGTTCGTGGTGGGTAAATTTAGTCCTGTTGAAACGTGAAATCTTCCTTAATAATTAAATATTGTGATATCTCGGTGACCCAGGCCGGACGGAACTGACCGCTTGGGGCTTGCTACGCGGATAGTCGTGGGGTTATGGAAGGGAATTCGATTACCCTTTGCAGATAGATAGATAGATAGATACCTCTTAGCTCTACTTGTTTTATTGTCCTCCAGGGAGGCGTCCCGCTCTTTCATGTATCATGTATGTCCTTCACGAGTTGCTATATCATCCAGACATAGCAAGTAGGATGCTGAGACGGAAGAAGAAGCAGCCATGATCTTCTAAAATCCCCAACGGTTCGAGCAAGAGAATATACTTTGGCGGGACGTCGAATCTCGTCTCAAGGTGGTGCATCAGATTGTTTTCTCTACCGGATGAAGTCTTGAAACCTCCCTTCCGGATTGGAAGTCTTCTTCAACCGGCTTGGGAAAAGGATGAGCAACTCCCAGCTCAGAGGGTTAAGCTATATCATTACAAAGTGTGAAAAAAACAGAAAAATTATTACTCAAGTAGTGTATGTCATGGCAGTAACGGCCTAGACTACGAGGGGTGGGCAGAGCATTATATCATTACTACTCTATATGGAACTCTTCTTAGACATGTAAGGAATTGAGAATAACATAGAAACCTTCCGAGTTGAACGAAGCCCGAGTCCCTTTTTCTTCTTCTTTTTTTTCCCCTCCATCGGATTTTTCCAATATAGCGAGAGATAATAAGATGAGGAGCCTGGCCGTTCGGGACTTGCTATAATACGATAGAAGTTAGAGTACCGTAGATCGTTTTGAGCGCCGCTTATGTCCTTGAAGTTGCTGCCTGGCTACTTTTGCTATCAATAGCGAATTACAGTACCATATCGACCCTTGCAAAGCCATCCCCCTTTATCCAGGGGGGTTTCCACTTCCCAGCGTGGAGTTCGAGTTTCCCCCACGATACAGATGGGAAAATACTAATACTGTGCAAGTGATACGATAGCGTCAAGACGTATAATGCATCCAGTCACATATACCGGTATCGTACGAGTAGCTGACGGGTCTGGCGGCAGCTCCGCAAATGGCTACCGGGGGTATATCTGCTGGCATTATTCCCCGTTGTGTCGTATGATAGGCGATATGATATCAAGCTGGAGGCAGCCAGGTACTCGTATGATACCGCATGATTTGGGAATGGCGGTAGAGCAGCCAAAATAAAGTGCCCCTAGGGGGAAACTTTCTTGTATTTATTCCACCCTTCTGCCCAGTTCCATCTGTAGCCTAACCAAATTATTCAGCAGACAAGTATGGTGGATTAGTCATCAACCAGAGAAGTGAGCAGCCAACCTTGAGCAACAAACATGCACAGCCACTTCCACAAAAGTTCTCTCACCTCAAGAGCAATACCAGTCGGTAGCTATTAAAAGTAACAGAACAGCAAGAGCCCCCCAGATAACCGTTTTCGGATGTGCCTCTAGAGGCATTGCAAAACCTTCACCACAAACCCGCCACCACCGAAGAGTGGAAAGAAAGTGCTAGCGAAGCGGTTCCCAGTGCGAGTAGAAGTACCAGTAACCAAGTACTCGGAAGGGGTATGAGAATTTTGCGGACGCGGTCGGGAGAAGGATGTTGCCGTAGCGGTTTTGAGTTCCCCAGTTAAAAAACAGCGAATAGTGCTGACGGGCATATTGATCATTTCACTAATGTAATCTAGCAGCCAGTTAGCATAGCCTACTTGCTACGCGTACGGTTCCAACTAGATTTTTTTACTTACGGGTAACTTCAGGGAGTACGTATCATACGTAACTCTGTACGGGGGGAAAGCCGGCTTTTGGAGACGTATATGTCCAGTCTAATAGGTAGAATCTCGTATCACTTAATCAATGAGATGCTTAAGTAAATGAACCCTAGGTTCATTGTTTTTGCGGTTTGGGTTGTTGGGTTTGTCTCCGGTGGTGTGGCGGGCTCTTTCTTTTCTTTCTCCCCAACTCACTTGTGATACGAGTGCGAGCACTATCTGCATAGAGGGTCGATTTGGAGGTATCCATCTTTTCGGGATACGGCAGTCGAGGCTCTTGGCCGCATTCATATTACCTCCTAGTGGCCCCTATCTACAGTATCCAAGTATTCTCAGGTGACTGTCTCCCTGTTCTGGGTGGTACTTGTACCGTTATGGTAGGTTTGAGGGATATACCTCTCATTCCTCACATGGATATAGTAGTGCCTTTATCCATCCCGGAGTTTTTGTTTTTCCAAAAGGGGCCGTGTTGATGCCCTCATCTCAGCGATTGACGTGTTCCTCAGCTTTATTTCTCCGGCATTTCTTGATTAGCTGTGCTCGAAGTGGAACCATCGTGGGGGGAGCTGGGAGAGAATTGGACACCATCTGTAGAGCTCGGTTTCAGATTGATATCATATCCGGGGGCGCTCTCGGGTGGGGCAGCACCGTCACCTGGAAATGAGGCCCTTACCAGAGCTCATATATGCCTTTTGACAGTTTATTTTCTAAATCTCCACTCCCCCACGAGTGGGATTACGACGCTTAGCATCCCAGCCCCAAAATCTGTCCATCACACCCAACACGCCAGCTCCAATCCATCACGAGCGTGTTTGCTCGGGAACATACCCGCCTCGTCATGTTATGAATGCGTCATCCATCGTGAAGTTGTTTGCTCGCGAAGCCCGATAATCAATCCTAGAACTGAGCCGTAAGAGATTGCGGTAGACATAGTATAGTACGTAGCCAGGAATTCTTTGGGGCTGTGGGGATCTGGTAACGATGCCCGGGCAATAGAATTAATCGCCGATATATAGTACCTTTTTTTTTTTTTTTGCAGGGAGGATGAGGTTGATTTGTCGTTATGTTGAAGCCGTTCCCAAGCCAGTCAGGTTCTGTTGGACTTGGGTCCCAGAGGAACTAAAGTATATCTTATTTTACCAAGACCTAGATATACTGTGCTAGTTTGGCCCCCCCTGGCACATCAAAGGAGCTGGCGGTTGCCGTTCATGGAATATCAATTGCTTATCCGTGATAGGCGCTGTGATGAAATATTTGATAGTGGGGTAATCCCACCGGTATATCTCGGGTGTAGTAAAGTTAGAAGCCGAGAGGGGAAATGCATATTTTATCTGATGGAGGATATATGATACCAGCTCATATATTTTATCCCTGATCATTCTATCATACTCCACCTTAGCCTACTCTAGCTCATACAGGTCCCCTAGGAACAGTCATCCCTCCATTTATGTGAACCGCAGAATCGACCTCGTACCGCAAGGCAGTTAGCGTTTGTGATTGTTGGCGGCGATGGGCTTCTTATTATTAGCCTACTGGTTATTTGCAATGGAGCGAGGGCGGTTTGCGAGAATTGTGTCCTTGCAGCTCCTGAAGCAAGCGGCGATGCTGCTCGCGGATTGGAGAAATGGGCACCCTGAGGCGCGCTAGATCAGTTTGGTTAAAAGGTGATTATTGAGAGATGGTGGAGCATTAAAATGAAGGTATAATCTTGGCCCCGAACTCTCAACACGACATCTGACGTCTCCCGCCACCGCTCCGATGGTTGCGCCCTACATGATATCATTTCCAACCAAGAGCGATACCTCCCCTGCGTACCAGGTATCCACACTCACCACTCCTCCCCCCTCCCCGAAACTCACATTTCCCACACGAGCAGGAAACACCCATTCTTTGGGCTAAAGTGAAGTGTGCCCGCTTTCATTTGGCAGTCATCTCCTCAAACATGCCTGAAGACCACTGTATCAAAGCCCGAGGAGTGCAGAATCATCAAATAGGTAGCCCAGAACTGAAGTCCATTGCGTAGTGATCTACCAGACCTTGTGTCAGTATTCCGGACGCCGGTGAAAAACCAACCTATGGAAGCTGAACAAGAACCTATCAAGGCCCCAAAATCCTCTGCCTAATTACAGCGGTTGCGCTCCGGATCGGATCGGGGCACCACCTACGTGTAGCACCGGATCGGCTCAGTGTGTCTAGCTGTGGGCACAATTGGTTTTATTTGCGGAGAGGCGTGGATTTATGAGAAACAGTTTGACCACCCATTTCATTTCCTCATTCACTCCTGCCGGCAGCTAGCTAGAGGAATAGTTATATCCAAGTGCTTCTGCAAAGGCGGACGCAGGCAGGTTGATCTTGTAGCCAGCCAGCCAGCCAGCCAAGCACCTCACGACAATTTACCATACCGGAAGAGGTGTGTCCATGAAGTCCAAGAACGGAGTCGAGAATCTCACCATCGCCGTAGCACTTGATATCGTAGAAAGAGCCCCAAGAGCAGACAAGAGCGGGAATCTTACCGCCGAATCCGCCCAACGTCGTTCCAACCCCCAACACCCAAGATAGCTCACCATCACAGAAAAAACACAGAAAAAACCTCTTTCTTTCTCTCCTTATTTCTTTCAGGAGGGCAAAGCGCTTCCCTTCAATCGTGAGAAGGGGAGGTCAATTTCTGCCCAAATTCCTTTTCCCCTCACCCTAGCTAACCCTGTAGTACCTCGTAAAATACCACCCCCCAACACAAATGCTGCATGTATATATAAAACAAAACGCCTTGGTGGACAGACAACGCAGATATGTAGCGAAAGTACACAGCGTCACCCGGAGGTGACCCGAGCCGCAAGGTACCGCAGAACGTAAGAAAGAAAGAAATTATATCAGTAGAGAGCAATTGAACGCCCCTGCATCAAATACGGGGGCGGAATAGGATATTTCGACTCTCTCAGTGTATCACAGTTAGCGTGATCCTCGTTTCCCCTCAAGCCGATGAATTGTCAAACTAAGGCGGATAAGTAACCAATATAGTATAGACAGACGGTTGGAGAGACAAAACAATATTGTTAGGAAAAACAGTCATGGTATATGATATACACACATGCCAAACGGACTGTGCTCGGGATCACCGCCGCCGGGCGGGCAGTTAGTCCCAGTCCACTTTAGAGACTCTTTCCTAGTACAATCCAATACTGGCGGAAAGGGGTCGGTGTGAGGGGGGGTTGGAAGATCTAATCCAGCGCAGAGCCAACAAATCACCTAACCAGCACATCTTCCTTCGCCCTTAAAGAGCAATCATGAGGATCCGTCCATACAGAATTGTTGAGTGAATGAAACTTAACCTTCAGCAAGCATCATACCATATTTGAAAGAAAGAAAAAAGTAAAGAAAAAACACTACGCAAATCCTGTCAACAGCCACGACCCAGCATCACCGTCACCGCTGGCGATAGATGCAGTCCCAAACTAACCTAGCTCATACCATCGCGGCTCCATACTTACCGCAGGTCGCCCACACACCCACCGCCCACAACCAACCAATTAACCACAGCTCACATCGCCCCCCCCCCCGCGCGCGCACCACACTACACCGCAGAGCATAGCAAGCAAGCAAGCAAGCACCATGCCAAACCATGCATCCACTCGTACCCATATACAGCACGATATTAACACTGACTCACTGACTCACCCACCCTCACCCACCTACGAGCCCAAAACGGGAAGCATAAGCATATGCCATGATCAATGACTCATTTTTTAAAACTGCACGCACCCCTGCTCCGGTGAAAAGGTTGGTGAGTTCCGCCCTCTAGTGGAAGAAACATATCCCAATCGCACAATGTACGGGTACGGTGGTGCCTAGAACGCTAGATAATGGGGACATTTTTTAAACTTGATTCTTAGCGCAGTTTTTTCCCACAAGGAGGAGGCTCGCGGTAGCTCCACGAGTGATCTACTGTGATGCGGCGATGGGGTTGGACAGGAGGGAACGTAAGGTTTATACGCTGTGGGTAGGAACCGCGATCATGTCCGGGTTAGATTTTGATTAGTTTAGCTTGGCCAGGGCTTTATCTGCTATGCGTGTGATGTGGATATAAAAGGCCACGGGTAAATATTAGACCAGGGTCAACTAGTTAATCGGTATTGAGGGGAGGGGGGGTTGGTTGGTTTCGACTGTCGTCATCCAGTGGATGGAAGGGGATTAGCAAAACCTAAGATTTAGATGAAACACCGTTTCCAGAAAAAAAAGAAAGAAATTTATTCGCGGAAAGAGGAAAAATGAGCATACTTAGCAAAAAGAAATCTACCGATATCACTCAGTTACTCAATCACATAGTCTGAATATCAAGTCCCAGAATGCTTGAAAGCTGTCCCTTGTTCCGTTAGGGCATATAGCAAATAAATGTCCGTACAAAATCAACCTTCTCTTTTCTCGCACCTCTCCTTTGCTTGCTTGAAAGACTTTGAACGCAGATGTTATATAAAAGGGAATCTGCTTGATCCCGCTGGTTAGAAAATAATAAGCGATTGACTAGTTATCTGCTATGTAAAAAACGCAGTGGGATAAGGAAAGAATTGAACAAAGCCTGACAGAAACAAAGTGGAAAAAGGAATAAAAAACCAGAACACCGTATTTTGCCTCTCTTGACAAAGCCTCGAAAGGGAACAAAAGCAACGTCCATAAAATCAGAATACCCCCATAACGGTTGACCAGAGAATTCAAAAAGATAAGAAAAAAAGGTTGCACACAATGATGTTTACATGAAAGCGAACCCAATACCACTTGTGCCTATCGCACATTCTGTGCCACCGACATTCCTTCTATCATATTCATTCCTCCCATTTTCTTTTCCGGGGCGCACCTCAATCTCTTGCCTTTCCTATCGGGTGCAGGGCTTCTGGTTGGAGATCCATATGCTAGAGACGGCGACCGAAAACCACTATTAAGTGATTTGAACTTTGGAGTCACGCTAGTAGTCCCGTCTGCTGCGTACCCATGAACATTGGCCTCTACTCTTAGAGCGCTTCCTGGGTGACCTTCCATTGCACTTTCAGGGTAGCTCCTCTTCCTCGACAATCCGGTGGGAGTGGTTGAACCGCTCGAGCATGGGGAATAAGTCTCCTTGAGCATATTCAAACTCAATGCCGCTTCTCTTGATTTAGGCGATACACATGGAGTCATACGGTGATCGCCGGTTTTCCGGGGACTGGTGCAAATATTTTTGACCGATGACGCAACAGAACTAGGTGAAGGAGGGGCAAAAGTAGTGAAAACTAGCTTGCTCAACTCGCAGCTCTGTTTAGCCTTCGGGAATGCTGGCGAGCTTGAGGGACCAGGCTTTGACACGGAAGCTGACAAGGATGATCTACGAATGCAGCCACCCTGAGACGGAGGAAGGACAGGTGGAGGTAGCGCATCAGATCCTCTTCTTGGTGCGAATGGGAACTTCTCCATTGTAGCTCCGGATAACGCATTTTCGGCGATCTTGGCTACGGAAGCCATGGCAGAGCACCGAGATGCAGATGTCACTTCTAGCCGACTAGAACAGATTCCCGCTGCAGGGGTCACTGTTCCAGAGTGCAGTTGTGACGAAGATGAGCGGCGGAAAGCAGGCGCCTTTGGGAGGGGTTGATGAAGTGCTTTAAACGCATGGGGGTGTGACGTTTGAAGGTGCTCGGTTGCTCGGGGTGCAAGTGTAGCAACGGGCTGGGCAGCTACGGGTGCTGCCGGAGTCTGCTGGGCAGGAGCTATAGGTACGAAGGGTTCAATCGTAAGTGGCGAGGTGGACGCGACTATGTCTGCATCTACCGCACAAGGTGTTAATCCCCCAGACGCTAATAACTCCGCCTCGTTCAAATCCGGCGAAAGCTTCAAGACCAAATCACACCACTCCCTCTTCCGTTCTTCTTCATCAACCCACGGATTGGCCCGGGCCGAAGATGCCGAGGATGGGTTGTGATCCGATGTGTACTTCAATACCAGATCAGTCCATTTCTGGAAATTGGTCTCCGATATATGAAGCCGCCAGTTGACAGCGTCTAGGAATGCCATCTCATTGACGTTTATTTCCTGCGTGTTCAGCCCTGAAATCTTGCTCCAAGCCCTCGCAGAATAATTACGATCTTGTAAGTACTTTGATGCCAAGATCAAAGCCGCCAAGAACATTCTTCTACCACATTGCTTGGCACGAGTCATCTGTGCCTCTTCAGCGGGTAAACTGCTGATATCGCAATCCCGGGGGGGAAGATGAGGCCTAATTACAATCAGGTAGTACAGAGCAACTTGGAGTGTTGAATAACTGGTCCGGGATCTACGGAGGGTTTCCTGAATGAATGTCCGGAGCGGAAGAACCTTATCCTTTGGGGTTGCACAAATAAGCATCTTCGGGGGCGGCCATATTGTCTCGACAATCTGAGCTGCGGAGTCTTTATCGTAATATGAATCTTAGTACCTGCGTATAAACTTTCATCGAAAAGGATCCTCGGCCGAGTGCTTAACATACCAACGAGATTGTCAACGAAGTTAACCTTCCGATCAACCTGCCTTTGTAAGGTAGGTACAGGAGGTAACGGGCAACCTTCAGATACAGGACATCCAGCGTTGGCTCCTTCAACCAAACGATTAGTTCTCCGGGCGTTACGACGCTGTTCTATGGGCACCGGTTCCTGAGCAACTGTAACTGAGGGAGGGTGCGGGTGTTGAATTGAATCACTGCCTCGAAGGCTAGAGACCGATACTCTTTTTCGGAGTAGCCAACCATCTTGCTCCGAGCCTGCAAATTGACGCTGAATATTCAGGGAGGGGATAATATTCGTCCCTGGAGCCGAGGCACCGCCGGTACACGAGGCAACGGAAGTGGTGTTTGATACCGCCGATGCCACGGACCAACCAGAGGATTGGGACGACGAAGCTGATGAGGCTATTGAGGGCGCAGGTGAATAAGAGTAACGAGAGTGCGTAATTGTTGCCGTGGGTGGTGTATGTGCCAGGGTCATATTGCGGGCAAAAAAAAACTGGGATTCAAAAAGAAAAAAAAAGGAAAAAAGGATTGAGTGGAGATGCGTTATATAATATTAGCTGTTTTGTAAAGGTTCCCTTTCAGGGAGCACCGGGATGTATAATATCTGAATCCTTATTCCGTCTTCAAGGCCGTATATGTATGTATACTGACAATCTCAGGAAAGTAGGTCGATCCCGGTGAGGGTACTAGTTGAATTTGAGGCTTTCTAAGGTTGTACTTAAAGAAAGCACTGAAATGGTGACAAGATACAGGATAGCTCGAAAGATGAACCGGACGTCAGGCGGGTGGCGGCAACGAGAGAATACCAGCTGGAGTGGCTGGTGTTCGCGATATATCGTTGTCGGAGACGTGAGCCCGGTGACGACTATGACTTAACGAGGCGAAGTAGAAAAATCCTGTCGGTCGAAGCAATGAAAACCCTCCAAATAACGATCCGAATATTGAAATACCACTGTAACCAAGGCGCCCAACCGAAAACCGAAACTTCCTTATGCCCAATGAAGACGCGTAGCCGAAAATCAGAAGGAAATACCCCGGAAAAAAATTCAGTAAAAAAAAAAAAACCCAGAATTAAAATAACGAAAGCAAATCGTTTCTTTCCCGAATAGAATTCCAGTCACCGTCTATATCCCAAGGTGTATTTTTTTTTTCTTTTTCTTTTTGTTGCGTTGTTTTCCAAAGCTGTTGATGAATATATCGACAAAGAGGTAACTATGTCTCTTAGAAAATTTAGGATTGAGTACTTCCAAACTCATCAACAGCAGCAACTGTAGTTAAAGTGATAGGGGTGGCGGTGACTGAAATCTCGGCAACAGTGATTTTCGCAGGATGCATTGTGATATCCCAAACCTGGGAAGGGAGGATATCCGGCGATTGTAATGGAAGGCGTTTTTGTAAATGGCGACTCAGAGAACTAGAGGTCGCTGTGACTTTGCCTCAGCGCCTCGTGATGGTCTAATCGAGTGAGAGAGAATGAGTCTTGACCAGGGTAGGGAGAGAGACGTGTAGAGTTGGCTGTGGGGGGGGGACTATTGAGTTGATCAGGGGCGGGGGGGCGTTTAGGCACTAGGGCCACCCGGGCTGGGTCGTGGCACGGCGGCTCCGAGCTGAGCGCTGCAACCGAGCCGGTCGTCCGCAAAGAGATTGACAGACAGAACAAGTATGTTGTCGCAACAGAGAATGGCTAATGAAAGTGAAGAGGAATAGCGCAGCAAAAAAGGTAGTGATGGCAGGTGAATATGAATGGATAGTTGTGGCTGCTGAGAGCAGCAAGTAGATGCGATAGCTGAATATTTAAAAAAGGTACAGAGAGGGCAAGGGGGACGGACAAAGAGAATGAGTAATGAGCCAGGCGCGTTGCCAGTGAGAGTGTGAGCAAGCCGTTAGAGAGTGGAGTGAAACCTGCGCTTGCTTGAGGCGGCGAGGGGGGGTGGAAAGGGAAGGATGTTTAGGTAGCAAAAAAGGTGTTTAGAGGGGGTGCGAAATCTTGGGAGGGGTCCAGTGGCGAAAAAGCGGCCAGATGACGGACGGATGACAGTTTCGGTGGACAAGGGAGAGTTGGATTATGAGTCCGTTGGGCAAACTTGTCTCGGGCGTAGGCAACGACGACAGTTTGTCAAGGTTGAGGATAGAGTAGGCCAGAAAGAAAGGTCACAGAAAGGAATAATGGTAATGGAAAAACAAATTAAGATAAAATAAGAAAGGTACCGTACTCCTCGTATCCGTACAATAGGCAAGAGAGCAAGAGATAGAAAAAAAACGGAGGGAGAGAGAGAGAGCGGAGAGCGGAGTTGTGCGGCCCAAGAGAGACTGGCAAGAAAGTGGAGTGGAGAGTGGACTGACGGACAGAAACCGTATCGTCAATCTAACGGGTGGGCTGTATCTTGTTCATTGCGTGATTCTTTATACGAGAAGAGCAGAAAAGTGTTCTCGGTCGGTCATGGGAGGGGGGAAAAGGAAGGAGTTTTTGTTGTTTTGAGTGGGGCCTACCACCGCAAACGAAGGATGAGTAACTGCCTGTCCTCTCTCCTATGCAATACTGTCCCGCCTCTCTCCCTTCATCTCTACCAAACACACTCTCTCACCCTATTCCTACCCTCCATCGATTAGCATACCGGTCTGGTATGGCTCACCATTGAACTAAACTACTCGTACAGTCTCCCAACTTACCATCCCACCCTCCCCCAAGTCCCTATCACACATGCACCCACACACTACAGTAACGCCCACACCACACTACTCGCACACCACACTTGCTCACAATTTTCCCATTCACCCATCCTCACTCACTCCCCTGTTATCCTTGGGCAAATCTAACGCTCCACTCCGCCCTCTATTCTTCTCTCCATCTTACTAAAGTGTACGTACGGCAGGCGATGAAATTTACAGCCTGGCTTCTGCTGTTCCCGTTCTTCAAAGTTCTCATAAAACGTTCTATCGGCCCATCATCCGAGGTCCATCTTCAACCTCCCTCAATGTACCTTTCTCCTATTTGTATTTTGCACCCTGAGACAGGGGTTTCCAGCAATCTATACTGTACCTTTGTATTCCCCTCGCCGTCATATTCATCATACAAAGCGGTTTCATTTGCAGCCCGCTGCTAATGACTGCGGATTTTCTATGTGGACTTTGCCGGCTCGCTGCTGCTTCCTCATGAAATGGGGCTGCACGGTATCCCTGTTCACCGAATCAGCGATCCGTGTAACCCTGCAGGTTGCTGTGACCAATCGTGCTCTCGCCTCCACTCTGACTCTTCAACAGATAAACCCTAGAGATGGATGATGCCGTACCTCTTCCTTGTTCGGGAAAGGGAGGAAAGAGAGTCGAGTGCGGTACTGTGCACAACACTGTGCTGTACAGTACTCATACAAGTACTGTGGAAGGAAGAGAAAAAAAAAAAGGAAAGGCTGTGCTTGTTGCGTCAACTCCCTTACCGAACGCCCGAACAATTCATTTGGCACCCGTTATCTAACTTTTTCTGGCCCTGACTTCCCAGAATATCCGCAGGGGCTTCCGCACTGGGAACTTGTCCTGCCTCATTCACTAACGAGTTTGTCGGGACAAACCTCAAATCTCTTTCGACTGCGGCAGTCTCCCCGCCTGTATAAGAAAATGGATGATAAAAAAAATGGGGCAGGAATACCACAAATAAGCAAGAGCCTCAATATCCGTATTGTTGTTTTACCACCTAAGGATGTTTGTTTCGTCTAAGAACGTCGGGCGAGGGGATGGTCAGCGCGACCCTAAGTCGTTTCTAGGCTGTTAACTTTGCCAGGTTGTGAAACCTTATCCATAACAAATTCCTTACCCTGTGCAAGAGAGAGCAGAATAAGAAAACAAATAAAAAATGTCTTGTTGAATGACTCGCCAATAAGGCGCAATCCTATCGGTTGACTCATTGCATTAAATCAAGAAAAACCTAAACCTGGAACGTTGCTCAATTGCCGCTACCGTATATCTTGTGTTTTGTGGCGCTTGTTTTTTCACTCCGATAGACACTGACACAGCCACCCAGGCGACCCGGACACACCCTTTCCCGACAGCTAAACCCAAATAAGAAACTTTCCGGGGTTAACTTGGATGAACCGTGACAACTGTGTGATCACCACCGGGTTCCTGATGAAAAACCCACCAATCAGTATCTGTTTAGTAGGGGGAATCCGGGTTGCCTGGGAGGCTGTCTGGTTGTGACGGGAAAAATCCTTATAGGTGCTGGGAGTCTGAAATCGGCCTCACGGCAACCAAGTCGAACAACGAATGGGCCCAGCAACAACAGAAAAACTCTTTAATAGAACAACCCAGAACTGACCCTTCTTTAACTCTACTTGTAATAAACTCTGCTTGTTCGATAGAGTTAGCTTTTGTTGGGAACAGTACCGTAGGAGAGGCATTTTGGAAGAAGTGAACACACAAACAAGTTTATGGGAAGGCGCTGCTATTTTTTTGTATGAATAATAGGTGGGCTTTTGATGACTGGGACCATCGAATGGCCAATCCTAGAGTCCGAAATGATAATAAGTTGAGCATTTATAACTCATATACCGGTCAACCTTAACGCCGGAGTCAAGAGCCCGAAATTTGCTTACTGCTACTGTAATGTGGTGCTAAGCAGAGTGCCATTCACCTGGCCTGGACCCTCCGCGCTCAATGAACCAAAGAGTACGGTACGGCACAACATCTCAGGCGACAACAAAAATACTTCCCCATGATACCTAAAGCGGTATACTGCCCGTAGCATACCTGGGGGTTAGGGACCTCGACTTTACTCGAGTAATCTGTGAAATCGTACCAGCGCTGTTTTCTGTTTCTTGAATCAAAGATCAGTCTTCGGATACCTCCAAGTTTTTGAACAAATTTCCTGTGGCTTAGTCCCGCTTCACGTTGTCAGTCATTTTCTATGACCACCCTATGTGTTTTCAAGAGCTCCTCTCTGTTTTGGTGTTATCCCGCAAAAGTTGGATTAATTGAGAATCTCGCGAGGCCATTGGGGTTGCCTCTACGGGTAAAAGGGTCAGTCCCATTTTTCCTGTTACTTTTCTCAACTGAGGGCTGAAAGGGGATCCTTTCGCTGTGTTTTCTCCCTTAAACCGAAGGGGGAAATTCTGGACGTCTAGTCCTTACGCTATGTGGTGATAGGGTCATAGTATGACCTTTACAGTGCTGTGGCAGGCCTTCGATGCCTCGCCGGCTTTGTGTCCCGAAATCTTACTGAGCTCCTCCCCTCAACAAATCTTTAAAATTACGATATTCTTGCCACCGTTCTGTTCGTTTTTAGAATCTATACACAGTTCTGGAGCCGAAGGAGAACTTATATTAGCGTTTGTATCATTAGAAACCACTTGGACTTTCCTCCTTTGGTGGGTTCTTCAGCTGTAAAGTTTAGCTGGAGGATACGTCGACTGTTACACGACTAAAATTTTCCCACAGAAAGTTGACACAAAAGTCACACGGTACAATTGCCTGCAAATACTTCAAAAAAAGAAATGGCCAATACCCACTGCTGTGGGTCTCGGAGCCATGACGAGCTCTTGGTTACGTATTCAGGATCAGGGTATCCGTCCGCCCGTCCAAGTTAAATTCTTGTGTTTGTGGTTTGTGGACAATGCAGCGTGGAGATTGAGAGCCAGACGACTTGCAAAAGGTCCCGCCGCAAAAATCACCGGACCCAGTGTAAATGATCATGAGTTTGGTTGGTTGTGGGGGGGATTGGGCACTTACCGGTAGAGGGAGAACTATTCTAACTCCCTCACTTGGCGAGGTGGGACGTCGAAAGTGGCCTGTCCGGGACACCCCGGCTGCCTCCTAAACTTTCCGGTGGGAACAGAACAGCATATCACCTCCGATAGCAAGTCCGATGACCACGATTGATGTTCATCGGCAAAATCACCGTTCCTAGGTACCGTGCGGACACGGGCGGGGACTTGATAATCATCGCAAGCGGAAATCAGCCCGTTATCCCGTGATAGGTTTGGTTTGAGAGGTTAAGAGAACTGCGGATATTGGTTAATGAGATCAAAACACATCCTATGGGCAAACATTGTGCCGTGTTAAGAAAAACACTGATTCTTCTCAATAGTTTAGATCTCTGGATCACAAGGGTTTCTGGGCTGGCGGAGATACGGGTAATGGATTTGAAAGAGTTTTTACGGTACGGTAACGCACCCAGGAATTTTCAGGAACCTATCGGCCAAGTACCGGCATTGTGAAATGCATTTTCAAGTGCACTTAGGGCTCCTCACCCACCCACCTTCTAGAGATACCGGTATTGGGCGATACATAAGGCGAAATTTTCTTTTCTGAAGAACTCCTAGGGCAGCTTCTCCTTGGTACGCTCGGGAAAAAGAAATTGAGAATCCCAATGAGCAAATCCCGAGAAATGCAGGAAGGCTGGCCAATGCAAACCACGGTTCCGGCTGCATATCTTTGCTATTGACCCTTACATCTCAGGAACGAAGCAGTAGATAGGGCATCCGATCCAGCTTCAGATACGGTCAATACCGGTAGATTGGATTGAGATTCCCAGTACGCTTGGGAGGATTTACCATAACCTCACGGCATTCTATCATACATAATAATATTATATTGTAAAAGTGACGTGGGGGCATATAAAAAGGCCATAAAATGTTCGCGTCACACAATTACCCTCACAGTCTGCTACGAATTGTTTAGGATACAGACGGAGTATCCCTTGGGCGGTCTGAAACAGTCAAAAATGGTTCCAGGTACGCTAAACTGAGTGGGGAAGCTTGGCGCTTAGAAATCAAGTGTGTGATATCAAATGACTATGGTTGCATCTTGCACTCAAAACACAATGATCATGATAGATTGAAAGAAGACTTCAAGCAAAGCTAAAATAAGATCTAAAAAATTAACTAAGAAATAAAAAGTCCTGTGTGCCTCTTATTGTAATACTCTAGACAAAGACCAATGCCATACTCAGGGCCAAAACACCCATACTGGGTGTGTGTAACGATCCCTTCTCTGATGGTTAGTTCTTGGCGATGGGGAACGATACTTCTCTTCTCTTTCTTCTTCTTCCTTCATCTTACAATAGCGCTAGGCCTCTGCCTACGTTACCGATAGTACAAGACCTTTGTCTTCTATCGGAAACGCCTATCGTAAGTTTTCTCTAACTCTTCTTCGTGAAGAGCCCTCCTTGGCGTAACAATAACGTTGCAATAAAGATAAAGATCGTAAATTTGTTTTATATTCTTTAAAGTAATAAGTAGGAAAAGTACTTAGAACAAAGCGTGAAGAACATATCTTCCTCGGCCGCATCAGCCTCCTTATATAGTATTCTTCCCGTCTGTAGTCATGTGACCTAAAGTGGTCACATGTACAAAACCAAATCATAACAAACTAGTCATGTGACCAAAGTGATCACATGCTCAAAACCCATGACCTCATAGCGAGGTCATGTACAAAAACTCATAAATCAATCATAACGTAATAAACAAGTCATATGACTCGACTGAGTCATGTGCGCGAAACCCATGACCTCATAACGAGGTCATGTGCAAAACATAAATCATATGCACAAGGCTTACCCGTAAGGCATCCTTGCAAGGCGTACTTGCCAGGTGCACGTCCCATGACTCATATTTGAGCCATGTGTGAAAGCATCACAAATCCCACACATAACAACTCATATGACCTGAATGAGTCATATGTGTGAAACAATAACATACCTGTGACTCATAACCATATGTCACATGAAAACCTCTTTTATGCCAAGCCACATTCGTAACAGTGTGGAGTGCTCTCTTGCTCTTCTGATTCATGTTACATAACATAAATCGACAGTGCACGTAGCCCACTGGAGTGCTTCACATATGGGTAAAGTGGTGTTCAGTAGGAGAGCCAGTAGGAGGAGCAAGCTTTGTCCTTTGCTGTTGCTTACTATAGTAAGGTGTACTCAGGCTGGTTTCGCGAGTGTAATAGGATTTGCGAGACTTTCAAAGCCTAGTACAGAAGCCATAATTTGCCACAAGTAATTCAGCAAGGGTTAGATGAAAAGTATGAGAACAAGCCTGGTACTCATAGGGGAGTGAAAGGTGTTGTGCAATGAGGTAGGAGTTGATCATAGTTATGTTTAACAGCTAATAAAAAATAAGAGGCCAGTTTTGAAGATACTTCAATTAAGTGAAGTAGTAGCTTCTATACTGATCGGCTACATCCACACCTACTTTGTATTGGTTGTAATCATATGTGATAACAGGGATAGAAACCTTTGCCCAGTCAGGAGATCCAAATACTCAGCATATAGCAGGGCTATTAGTGCTGCTAAGGTGAGGCTTTTTGTGTTCAGTGGTGACATGATCCTCCAGATTATTAATAGTTGATAGAAAATAAACAGTGCTATTATCTTGCCATTGCACATCTAGAACCTTACCACTCAGGCAAGTGGGACCTTGTTAGGTGGAAACAATCTGATAGACTTCAGAGTTGTCTAGGCCAATCGAAATTCGTTTCTGTAGACAGAGATTATATAGGAAGCCTTGGGCTCACTCTTTTAGTTTATGACTACTAGGAGTGAAGTAAATTCGGTAAAGTAAAATAGAATTGTAAAAACAATATTATATTGTTAAAGTCTCTTCTCTGTTGCTTGATGATGTTTAAAGCTTTGGAGACACCTCAATATTTATATTCCGTGTCTGAGTGTTCACGGACTATATTTATTTATCATGCCTCTATGTACTTTTCTGATTATAACTCGTAACGTTGGGTATTCTTGAAAGGTGTGAACACCTAGAGACCCTGAAAATCACCACACCCTCTTTGCTAATTATGATATAACTGTAACGATCCCTCCTTGGATAGTTAGTTCTTGGCGACAGGGAATGATACTTCTCTAATTCTTCTGTTTCTTTCCTTAGTCTTACGATAGCACTAGGCCTTTGCCTACATTACCAATAGTACAAGACCTTTGTCTTCCATCGAGAACGCCTATCGTAAGCTTTCTCTAACTCTTCTTTCTGAAGAACTTTCCTTGGCGTAATGATAATGTTGTACAAAAGATAAAGATGGTAAAGGTGATTTATATTTGTTAAAGTAATAAGTAGGAAAAGTACTTAGAATTCAATCTAATTTTATTTAAACTCGTACCACCAATACTGGCATACGATGAGCCCCCACCAGTACAGGGATACCGCTAACCGGTATGCCACTAATTCTAAGCTAACTAAGTCTATGGCCCCGTACCTGCCATCCTCGAGTCATGCCTGTAAGAGAACTAATTACAAGACCATCAAACAACCCAGCGTCCTCCCCGGTCCAAGTCTGTAGTCCCTCTGGTATGAAGCCAACCAGTACTAAGCGTAGCTGAAGCCGAGCAAAAGACCGATCCGACCAGGTTCCTCGTTCAACAAACATAAAATCACTACCACACAGTCTGAAAACTGTCCTGCAAAACCTCCTCCACAGTAGAAAACCAACAAACACACAAATTAAACCTACAGACGGCACAATGGCAGGGAGGAGGCAACCAAAATGTCCACCTCTCATACTCGCATGCCAGGCCATCGACCCTATGAACCCACTTTGCCGGTTACCTTCGAAGAGCATACCGGTGAGGAGGACCTGTACCCGCTGCCTGTTCCCTAAACAAAAACATCCTAAACAAAGGAAATACATAGAGATAGTAACAGACCAAACCGGTCAGTGGGGCCTATCTCCCACCCGTGGTGTCATGCCTCCTCCTGCCAGACCCATAGCCAAACCAGAGAAACCAAATAAACCCCACGAAGCTCAGTGTACAAGACCTACACAAGTCCAACTAGGAGGTCGCAACCCACTATCTGCACAGGTGGCCATCAGCTAGCCAGGCAACCAGGGAGCTTTACAGCACTCAGCAGCTTCACCCAACAGCTTCAGCCGGACTGGACACACTTAATTAGACCTCACCCAACCTGACGCTGGCCTGACTGGTGCTCGCAGGTGCCTCTCCTCCCCCAATCAGCCTCTCCCAAGCCCCATAAGCCAGACACCACAGAGCCCATCCAGCCCCCCAGCCCCTCAGACAGATCAACCATCTGACAGCCACAGGACAGCCTATACCTATCCAGCCACTGGTCTTGGCCGCTCCAGTAGAGCCCCAACCCCCAACATCGTATAGCTGAGGAGGACTCACCAGCTACAGTTTAGAGCCACAAATGAGGCAGCACCAACACCCGAAGGCACTGGCACCAGCCACACCATCCAACCCAGCCGAACCAAAGTCCAACTGAGCTGGGAAAGAGTAAGCAGAGCCAGCCAAAGCCAGCCCCACAGGTCTGGTGACAGGCACAGACCGAACAATGGACAAGAGGTACACCAAACCGACATGACGTGAAGGGGGAGGGCGCAGGAACAGGAGCAGACAAACAGAAGGTAGACCCTACTTGCAATAGGTGAAGCCGCCAACCACAATTCGCAACCAAACCACTGTAAATGCTGCAAGAACAAATTTCCAAGAGAACAGTGATAAACAACTTCATAGGATTCTGACTGTAGAAACGTAATGTAACAAGGAGGGGCCGGGCAAGTACCGCCCTACCAGCTGAGGAATGATGCGGCCGATACGACGAGTTAAACTTGGGAAGGTCATCAGTCTAACCCAAGGACGTTTTGTATCGTGAGAACTAAGGACTCCGTTAAAACCCAACAAGAAATATGAGCTGGCCCAAAGAATGACATGAGTGATTTCCCCAAACACAAAGTTCAATTTCCTTAATCGAACGCGAAACCTGCGAGTAGACGATAGACAGGAAGCCGAAGACATTTTACCGAAAGGGGCTCGTAAGTGACCGTGATGAATAGCTCGAAGTGCTAGCATCGTGAGATAACCAGCAGGCGACGAAACGAGAAGCAAACAAGTAATCTGCCATGCAACACCTAACAGGCCTTAACATCAAAGACCCTAGGAACTAATGAGCGAACTCAGATATCTCCTCCAGAATCCAAGGTATGAAGGCCCACCATGGATGCGAAAGAAATACTTGGGGCGAAGCGATGGCAAGGATGAGGAAAAGTACTTAGAACAAAGCGTGAAGAACCTATCCTCCACGGCCGCATTGGCCTCCTTATGTAGTGTTCCCACCCGTAGTTATGTGACCCAAAGTGGTCACATGTGCGAAACCAAATCATAACAAACTAGTCATGTGACGAAAGTGGTCACATGCTCAAAACCCATGACCTCATAGTGAGGTCATGTGCAAAAACTCATAAACCAATCATAACACAATAAATAAGTCATATGACTTGACTGAGTTATATGTGTAAAACCCATGACCTCATAATGAGGTCATGTGCGAAACATAAATCATATGCGCAAGGCATACCCGCAAGGCACACTCACAAGGCATATTCGCCAGGTACACTTGCAAGGCATACTCGTCAGGCGTACGTCCTATGACTTATATTTGAGCCATGTACGAAAGCATCACAAATCCCACACATAACAAATCATATGACTCGAATGAGTCATATGTGTGAAACAATAACATACCTGTAACTCATAACCATGTGTCATGTGAAAACCTTTTTCCTTGCCAAGCCACATTAGTGACAATAACTAACTCAGAACTATACTGTTCCCAATAGTAGTTATCCAGTCTTTAGAGTGTTTCGACTTGTGGCCTAGTTCTCAAGTTGAACTGAGTTGGCTCTAATTGTCTTCGTTATTGATAAAATGATCAGTTTCATCTGTGGGTTGTATCTGTGAAGGTAGCTGTAAGTGCAACACCTTTTTAGTCACCTGACTTTAAACCTCCCTAACTCCTTACCCAACTTATAAATGTCTTCCGGAAGACTTCCTACTAATTCGTGGAAAGCTATTCTACCGGATTGATAATTATTCCCACTGTTGGCAACCCTTGATTGCTTTGGGTAACAAGATTTCAATCATCATTGTAGTATGAGAAGTAGTATTCATAACTACAACGTATTTTGAAACCTGGTTGCAACACTTCGTAAAGTCTAATAACTTCTATAATAGTGTTTATCAGAGTTCTAGACTCTTCTAGATATTGTAGGATGGGTGTGAATGTATTTGTCTCTTGCTGAGAACCTTTACCCTTCAATACCATCTCTTTGTGCTAAAACATCCCGTTACCTACGCCCCATGCCAAAGGTATTACATCCTTAAAGCCTAGTAACGTTCTGAGTAGTTGACAGATTCACTCCGTTCCACTTCTCAGACCTAGCTGAAGGTCCCCTCTAATATACCCTGTAAACAGGATTTGGCTGGATAGATGGTGGCAACATATATGGTGTTATTCAGATACCTTCAATTCTGTGGTATTATAGTCACAGGACGCAACTGAGATTAATATGGATGATGATGTGTGGGCCCTATAAGGGGGCCAGAGGGGGGTGTTGGAGACCAGAGATTCCGATTCCAGGTGAGATTACCCTACTTAGGGTGACTCCTGGGTATTGAATCTTGGTATTCCTAATAGACTTCCAGTAACTTCATTCTAAAGTATGTTGGAATGACTATCATGGAAGTGAGAGGGGAAAGCCTTCTGGTTTACCGGTGCTGTACCACAGTCACCTAAGGCAACCTCTTGTAACATTTTTAATAGAGTAGTTGAGGGGAAACAATTATCCATGTATATATTGAAGTGTAGGCCAGAAGTAGCATATGGCAAAGATATTGCTAGTTGAAATACAGCAGAGCCAGTAGGGGTTAGACCCTTCTGGAGAACCAGCTCAGCAAATGACTCTGAGTGCGATGCAAAAATCTAATAGTATGTATAATCCACATCACACAATGTGAAAACCTTATGACCTTTTGAAATAGGTTTACTAGGCATATGATATGTGTGTAGACTGCGGCTACTGAAACATTTTGTCATCTCATCCGCAGTAAAATTAGAAGATGGGAGATAGTATTACTAGCACCGATTGTGGATAAGACTATTTAATAGCTCTAATTTATGGTACCATTATTACTGAGAAAGTGTCTCCCCAGGATCGGATATGCGGAGGTAGTGTTTAATCTGGCTGAACCACTTAAGTGTCATCACCCGGAAGATTGAATCTCTCCATATATTGCTCTAAAAACCTAGGCTCCCCATCCCCCTTCTAGCTCCCATATAGATTAAGAGGGATAGAAAGACTCTTATCTCCTTTCCTCCCACTGGCTTCTATTTTCGTCAGATTGCTGCTCTTTCAGGTTGAGCTGTACACTGGCAACTAGCTTTTTTCTCAGCCGCATATGCATTCGTTCCTACTACAAGCAGATCAACAGCCTCCTTATCCCAGAATAGCTCAAAGATTTGAATTATTGAGATATTTGGACTCTCCCAGGGTAGTAGTGGCCCCCCCTCATGGTCTATACTAGGGCCAAATAGGATATAAGAAGAGTTTATAACAGCTTCCTTTCTCTTGGGGTTCCCAGCTGCCACTGCTGGTGTGGAAGGCTTTCTAGCCAGCTTTCTTGGCTTTCTGGAGTTTGCTTGTTCATCTGCCTTCTTTGGATAACGGGAATTGACAGAACAGGAACTTAGAGGCACTCGTACTTGTCTTGAGGTAGACATTGTGAATGTTGCTTAAGGTCTGAAGCAAGAGTTGAGATTGTGGTGTAACCACATTGTTTCACTCTATCTGGAAAGGCGCCGTCCCTACTCGGAATCGCGTAGCTGGAACCATTTTCGACGGTTTCAGACAGTCCAAGGGACTCGGATACCAGTGTCATCCCTTGAGCACTCGTAATTTGAGAAAGCGCACAGTATTGACTTTGATGCAATAGTAATATGGTTGAAACCGAAAGGTTGATCTCGTGTTGGGTATGGATGAAACTGCCCTGAATTTTATTTATTCTATCTGACACTGGCACTTCATCTATCTTTACCCTTAGGCCCCGCGCCCATTTTTGGAAGCTTCTTTGGCCGTATTGGTACTCGTACTACTAGTTCCAACCCCCCATTGGGGCCTAGCTCGCTCTGCAAATATATCTCACTGTGACGGCTCCGTATTGGTACTGTACGTCTGCTTTCGTCTACCGATGTGTCATTCTGGAGTCTTTCTCAAGCTTCCCAACACAAACTTTGCTTTTTGCATTTTCAGCCGCACATTTTCGCGACCCCTGAATGTCAGTAGCGAATCCAGATGATTTGTAAAATCACTGGATTGTACGAGGGACAGGGATAGATAAGTGGAACGAGTACAATAGTGTTTTGTACGAGTACTACTCAGGGCAATCATTCAATCAAAACAAATGGAAATTTGAAAATTGTAACATCTCAGTCAAAGAACAAATAGAGAAAGGAATTATGATAAGAAATTTTTTTTACTATACAGTAAAAACTGGGGTATAGCGGGCAGGTCTGGACTGATCGCGCAGCAACTTTTCGACTCATTGATCGATGGAGAGCACACGAAAGGGGCTAGATAACATGAGCAAGAGTCTTTGGACCCTCCTTGGTCCATTCAAAGCGTTTGAAATTGCCTCACGACCGGTCCAGGTCCGTTCATTACACCCGGATTTTTGCGGTCTCAACATTTTGTACCGAGTATAGGGTAAGTCTGTCGAACTTGTGATAATTGGCCAGTTTATGTTCCACCAACAGCTAGTAGAGGGATTTCGCAGTGTAGTATTAGCTTAATTCTAGCTTGTTGCGACAGCAACCGGTCACAGGTTAGTGTTTTTTGTCTCACTTAATAGATAACGTATGCTTGGTTCTAGCTAAGCTAAGCAAACTATCAACTATCCTTTCCTCTTGATTATCAACCCCAATCGCAGTTGAACCATGGAAAGATTGTGAAAAATCAGAAAGGTAGATTCAGCTCTCAGAATCCAGTAAAATAGCAGATATGATACTATAAGTAAATTCTGTTTTGCTTTAGGATCACCTATAAGTAATCATTGACAGCTTATAGAGTAATATCACGCAGGCTCGATTCTCAAGATTTCCTGCACTTCAATGCCTTAATAAATTGTATAACTTCTTCTCATGTTAGCTCTCAATTTTAGTTTGATAGAATTATTGTCTGATTTATGAATGAGTAACTACTAGTACACGTCGTGTCGTGACGTTTGTGAAATGGATCGTGCTTGCAGGGGGGGTGGCAGAGGGACGTGTACAAAGTCACAGAAGAGTTTGAAAAGGAATCAATAGAACATAAATGGCAACACAACAAGGATTATTTATTATACATTATAATTATTATAGAAATTAAAAATTAAACTTAAAAATTAAAATTGTTTCCTCCTTCATCCTCAATACAAGCTGCGATCTGTTGAGATATAGAGTCAATATGATAATTGATCCTTTCCTGTAGGTAGTTGTTCCAAGCCTAGAATAGTATTAGATAAAAAATAATAATAACTGGATTTTTAATTTACTTCTTCAAGAGCAATGCAAATCTGTTGCACAGTCATTCGTGTATCAATTTTTTCATGTAAAATGTCCTTTAACTCCATCCAGATTGTCTCAATTGGATTCAAATCTGGAGAGTTTGCGGGCCAAATGAGCTTTGTAAATCCAAGCTGTTCACGGGAGATATTGTGATAGTGGTGGACATATGCTGGAGCATTGTCCTCCATTATCACAATATCTCTCTCTGGAAACTCTACTTCTCCCTGGCTGGTAAATGGATAGAGAAGGGGGTTAAGAATTCGCTTACAGTAAATATACTAGTCAATACCTCTTTTTCCATCCACTTTTCGAGTTTTCAATATAGGGTTCGGAAATGGAATTGGCAATCCCAAGGAGCTGGCATGTTGATTTTCTGCCCACTCTAATTGATACTCTCTTTGGAGAGCAAAAGTAGCTTCTTTCTGTTGGTTGGCTGTTATGTATGGAGTCCAGTACTGTACATATGATATTGGAGTTCATAGCCTAGTATGTATTGAATAATTTATTAGTATTAAACAACATGTACATATTAGAAATCAAATTGGTTAAACTATAAAGTAACAATAAACAATAACTTTGAATATGAAATAGTATAAATTAAATTATAAAAAGTATATAATTAAAAATATACTTGTATATACCAGCTTTTCTATAGAGGATTGCACCCTAAAATATAACTATCGCCCTTTGAGCAAACTTTCGATCAATGTTCTGTGGCCAATAGGCCTCACTAGCCTGACGGAGTACTCCACAGGCTCTGCGGGACTGCAGATTTCCAGTCTCAAAATAGGACTCATCTGTGAAGATGATATTCCTCCAATCATAATTTTGGTATTGATAAAAAAAGGCAAGTCGTCTTGCCTTTTGTTCAGGACTGAGGATTGGTTTATGGACTGGCTTCTAGTGATATATTTTATTTTCACATAGCATTTTAGAAACTGTCTGCCTGCTCACGTTCAGTTCTGCTTTGTTTTTTTTAAAAAAGTCTTAATTATTAGTTACATGTTTCAACTTTAATTATCAATTAAATAAAAAAATAAAAAATAAAAAAAGAGCTTCTAGTACCTGTTTCTGTTAACTGTGTAAAGGTTATATAGCAATGATCTGCATCTTGCAGAGTAACCTCCATGAAATGTTCCTTCTGGTCTTGTGTCAAGGTCTCATTAGAGCCTTTTACTGAGTTTAGTAGTGGAGTAAGATTTTTATCTGCACAAAGACCAGGATTCTGGTTTTCGCTGGCTCACTGGTGTACTGTTCTGATAATATTTGAACAGGTACTTATTAGCATCTCAGATTTTGCTGAAATGTCTGCTAAACCCATCTGCTGTGATCCTTTAAGCATAAAGTATCCAACGATCTGACCACGCTTAGCCATTGATGTTGTTCGGCCTCGTGGTATTGACAATTTGATGAATTTCCGTGTTGTTGATATTTACTAGAATATCTGGACATGATGTATACTTTATGAATTTTCCTATTTTTTTACTTAATAATACCATAATATACACTAACTATTCTACTATGCCTATTAAGATTCACTCTTGCCCAAAATGCACTCCTGTACGCTACTATACAAGCCCAGTGCATTTCACAAATGTCACAACGCGACGAGTACTTGACTAACCTTCCACTAACTTCTTTGAGGTTTGTTTTTTTATATCAAATTTTAACAAGGTTCCTACCAGTTCTCTAATTTCTCTTAATATACTTTTTCTTTGTTATTTATGAAATTTCAACTGAGATCTTACTGGAGGTCTTGCAGGAGTCTTGTTGGCTTCTTATTAGCTTCTTCTAATAAATGCCATTATTCTTCTAATCTTTTATTACATTTTTACAGATTTTTAGCATGACTCTTTGTGACTTCTATGGAGTTTCTACTAGCTTACTTGATTGTTAACAGAGTGTTTCCATTACCTGTTTTTCACCTCTGTTCAAGTATCTCTTCTACAATCTGGTAGTTATTATTGAGCTTCTAATACAATTTCTCCATCATATTTTATGATTTAATAACAATCTGAGAGGTGAAGCTCAAGGGATTACAGCTCTTATTACTATAATACAAGTAGCAATAACAGCTCTTGCTATTCTTACTTAGTATAAGAGTAGGATAAGAAAGAATAAAAGGTATTGATATTTTGTAATACTTCCTGTTCTAGCTGAACAATTATTTAATTTAAATACTTATAATTTGGATAATGGCTTGAGTTGTTAAGATAAGTAATATTTAATCTTAATTTATTTTACATATGAGTGTGTCTACAGGAAAAGGGGTACAATGACTTTTTTGTAGTTATAATTTAAATTTATTTTTAGTTTATATAGTAACCATAGTGTTAGGATCGCTTCTCTATTACTTTCAAGGTATATTGTTTAACAGGAAATGAGTCTTATAATAGAAGTAATACATATTATTACTTCCTTCTTCTTTGATATAGTGACTATCCCATAGTTGTCACTAGTTACTTAAGAAAATACTCTTATTTTCTTAAGTACTTATACAGTAACTATTGTTTACTATACTTGTTGTAGGTTTCCTGTAAAGGTGATATATGAAGTGTGAATATGATGTAGTGTAACAATCCTACTCTACTATGGTTAATTCTTCAACAGGTAATGACCTTACCTTTTACGTTCTCATGATGACTCGATAACTTACAGAGCTATTATCTTTGCTATCACTTTTGATAATTGAAGATTGTCTTATACTTGTATTATCTCTTGTAAGAGAGTGTTCTTTCTCACGTAGCATCATGGAAGATGTTTGCAAAGTATTGATTCAACGTATAGTATAGTAAAGAACTTAAGTGGTTGCATGAGAAGACTGTACTGGAGGTCACTTTTTTTTTTTTTTTTTTTTAAAATTATTTAATTCCTTATTTAAGGTATAAGAACATTGCATACAGTGTGAGGTATGGCATTAAGAAAACCCCTCCACCCCAGACTAAGAGAAAACTTCTACTTCCAGGACCCTCTGGTATGGGCCTAAACCTTACACACTCCAAGAGTGATCAACTCAGGTGCCCAGCCTACAGGCCTCACAACTTGAATGCAAAGGGGTCTCGTATAGAAGCCAACCATATGACCAAGAAGATTCCTTATCTGAAAGATTAGCGTTCATTACAGGGCTCCATTTCATACAAATGGGGCGCAAAGACCAAGTTATTAACTGCAAGTTAAAAAAAAAGCTCATTCAGATCAGACTAGAACTGAGTAAGTTATAGCTCTTTGAAGTTAAACAACTTCAAATAGCTCTAGCTCTGTCAGATTTAGTCCAATTTGGTTGATATTTTTCCCAGTTAATGAGATTAATCAAGGTTATTGTGTCCCTACTACGGAGAAATGGAGCCATGTAACGAAGCCTGTGAAAGATCCTCCTCCCACTGACTATATATAGCCAACAGAAAGAAAACCAAACAGGCTAGGAAGGAAAGTATAAGGAAAATGTCTACCTGTAAACTACCGAAAACTACAAAAGAAAATAACTACTACCCACCCAACCACCAGGTTGCAGTTTATAAAGAACTACTCCCAAAGTGGACCGTTAGTGAAAAGCCCTAAGGCTAGACATCTCCAACTAGTTGTACTACGGATGGAGTACAATACCATGACCCGACAATTGAGATCAGAGACCATGGTGTCAGGCCCGGAGAGTAAATTATCAGTAGAGTAGATACTGCCCAGTAGTAGGTTGCCAGCCAAAGATTGATAGTGGGCAGACAGCAGGCCAAAACCACAAAATACTACGTGACAATTGGAGGAGACAGTAGGGTACCAGCTAAAGGAGGGGAAGAAGTAGGACGCGAGCTGAAACCATTGAAGTGGGAGGTGGAGAGAGGGCCTAAGGCCCCAGAGCAGACCCAACCATAGAAACTAAACCATTGCCGTATTACTATATCTCACCTGTAGTCCCTTCTTCGAAGATAGATAGCATCACTTAGTAGAGAGAATCCCACCGGTGGAAGGCAATTGGATGGGTAAGAGTAGGAAGGCAACTGCAACTTGAACAAAAGAACTAGGTGGATATGATCAAATCTCACCATGAGACAGACCCTGAAGTTACTAGCCAAGGTATTCCTTAATGGAGATCATGCAAGTAGGGAGAAAGACTTTCAGCACAGCTAGCACTGATGAGAAATGAAGAGAGGAAGCCAACCGTACTAAAGCTTAGCAAGTTCGCTAAGGAAGACAGGACTACTGGGCGAGGCCCAGATAACCCCCGCATTAAGGGAATGGAAAACAAGCCAGGCAAAGGCAGGAGAGGCTGTTGAAGAGAAGCTATACCCATAGACATGAACCATCGAGGGGGTAGAGGGGAGGGTAAATAGTCCACGATAGCTGACTGTAGTATTGTCAAACAATGTGGAAGGAAAATAGGACTGATGAAGTGTGCTGTACCTGAGGTTGTTTTTTTTTTTTTTTTTTTTTTTTAGTCCTTTTATTTTCTATTCTAATGCAAAGATAAGGTACAGGGGTCCTACAAGCTCATGCTAAGTAGATCCAAACCTCTATGCCTCCTTGTATTACAAGCCAGATTGTGACCAGACAGATTGACAAGGAAGAACAAAGGATTTTCACATTACTCATACTTGCGAGTCATAAGGGTTTATTGTTATTTGATGACTAATAGTTGTGAGTCATATAATATTATGATTTTTACTCATGACTCATAATTATAAGTTATGAGTTTCACGAATGTAATACTTTTTAAGAGCACATGAAGTGTTATAAGGTTTATGATTGGTTTAGGTATGTTATACAGTTGACTCATATGAGTCAACTGAGGATTTCATATGACTCACAGTGGTGAGTTATAGGAGATGGTAACGTGAAGATATAAGTTATACAGGATTAGGGTTGGGTGAGGTATATGTATAAATAGTGAGGCTCAGAGACCTCCAGTACAGCTCCTTTTCCGCCCCTCTGGGGTGGTTAGATGGCTCGGCCATTGGTTTGAACCGGCCTCTTGCTCTCTCCGATGGGCTACCAACAACCACTTTTCGAAGCGCCTCGCACTTGCACAGGGTGTGTTCTCCATGCTCAAAAGGCTGTCGGGTCCCAGCAAGGGGCTTGCCCCCTTCCTCTGCCACAGGCTAGCGTCATCCCTCCTAGCACCCATACTCCTCTTCGGTGCAGACCTGTTCTCACCCTCATCTACTATGACAGACCGTCTTGCTGTCTTTTGGAGACAAGTCCAGCGATGGGTCACCAACTGTTTCTCCGAGACCCCCACCGGGATCCTCCCATGCGAATCGGCCCTTCCACTGGTCCAATGCCTCATCGAACACTGCCAACGACTGGCGGCGCTGAGGATGGTATGCCTCCCTCCAGAAAGGAACCCGGCTACTGCGCGGCTGCACTCTTCCTTACCTATGACATCCTCTTACTGCTCACTGGAGGACCACGGAGCCTTAACGGTAGGACTCACTCCGGGTTACAGGCCTCTGTGCTGGAAAACCCCCGAACCATCCCTTCTAGTAAGGAGGTATCTCCCGCTTGATGCAATAGCCCACAGAGTGGTTAAACTTGTTAGACATCTCTCCTGAGTCCCACCAGCATCACCTGCCCTCCTCCCTTCACCCTTGCCCCCACAGGCACCTGAAGACCCCCCCTTCCCAGCCCTTAAGAGGGGTTGCCGGCAGTTCCTCCTAAATGTCTGGTCCAAACAGTACCCACCACCATCCCGTTACGTTTACTCACCCACACTGTTGCCCCACCCCTTCATGGAGCTGGGGAAATTCGTGGCAGGGCACATCCACCAGATGAGGTCAGGAAAAAGCTATCTGGCTGGCCACCAATCCTGGAGGGACCCAGATGCCCCAGACACCTGCCCCTACTGCAAGGAGGAACCCGAGTCCTTCCACCATGCCATTCTCAGCTGCCCCTCCCGTGCGAGAGCCAGAAATGCCCACCTCCCGGGCGTTGAGTGCCTGAACGAGGGGGAGCCCATCTGGTCTTCACCGGCACTGCTTCACGGCCTTTCCGCGTACATCTCCGCCACCTCAACCGGATTCCCCCTGGACATGCCTGCATTCAGAGATTCCCCCTCCGGGCCCCACCCTGTCAGGAATACAACTACCTCCCTCAGCTCCTCCTCTTCGGCCTAGGCAGGAGTAGGTGGCATACTTGTTTGGTTTCCTTGTTTGTAGGATTTTGCTTTAAGCTTAGTTTGAATGTTTCCCTTTATAGTAAGCTATTATGCGCTTTGCGATATGGGTTGTTTGCATTTTTTGTAGGCATTGGTTTGGTTTCTTTTGTTTTGTTGGTTTGGGATTAAGGTTTTGTTTACGCCATAGCTACCGCTGCATGTGAGTTGTTGTACCTAAACAATGAATACATGATTATAAAAAAAGAAAAAAAAAAAAAAAGAAAAAAAAGACCTCCAGTACAGCATGCTCCGCACCCTCTTCTTTCCCTCCCCCTACGTTTTACTTCTGCTCTCAACACCATCTGCATCTGGTGAACAAACCCCTCGAACCTAAGAATCCTCCAAGCCTACGCCCAGGGACTATCTCTCCTTGCTAGGCAATGGACCCCTCCACTCACTCACGTTCTGGCACTCCTGTCTCCAACCAAGGCGCTGCCTCCCACCCTCCCTCACGGCCTTCGTCGGCTACCCCAATTCTCCCCATTCACGAGAACCTAGCTAGGCTGATCCCCTCTGTGAGAGCCCTGCTAGACTGGCCCCCCGAAAGCCTACCCCCCATCTCCCGCCAGGAGGTGCTGGAACTCTCTACCGGAGAATGCTACCTGCTTCTCCTCGTCTCCTCTCTCATACACGGCATGTCCACCCTCTCCCAAACTGTCGATGAGCTCAATACAAGAATTCGGGACCTATCATCCCAAGTTGCCAACACACTACCTTCAAACAACACCCCGGTCAACGCCACCAACATTTCGGCGAGCGCCGTGGCCTCCCTCCAAGCATCTATCAGGGATCTGTCCACTAGGTTGGTGGCAAAACCCGCTCCTCCACCCCAACCGCCTGTGTTGGCCCCCACTGCCTTGCTCTATTGGCCTTCCTGAAAGGGTAAAGAGCCAGCCACCAACACCACAGCCCCCACCCTTCCTGAGGTGCTACCTTCGGGATATCCGGTGTTCTATGACCCCGACCTCCCCAGTTATGACACGGCGGTAGGCAAGTACAGGGGCAACCCAGCTGCCTACGTGGCTAAATATCCAAGGACATGGAAAGCACAGCAGTGGAGGGACGGCAAGTACCCCGACCTGGCTGAATTCCTCCCCAGCATCCCCAACCCAGATGACCCTCCACCTGGCAAGACCAGAGCATCCTATTCTGAGGCCGCATCCCCAGGGCCCTCAAGGGCCAAGAAGAAACAAGGTGGCTCAGCCCCCTCAGCAGCACAAGTCGCGAAAACAGTCCTCAGGCCAGCTAGTCCTCCCACTCCTAGGCCACTACCCACTGCTGAGAGAAGGTTCTTTGCCCCTTGATCCCTCGCTGCTCATCACGCCCTGAGCAGAGAAATAGTGGCTTCCTTCCCCGACACCGCGGCGACCGTCCTTAAACAGGCCAACTGCCTTCTTCCAAAAGCATTTACAGCCAAAGTCAAAGACCGCGGCACAGTAACCCTCTTTGCCCTCGATCCTCACACTCCGGGCACCGCATATGCACCATACTACGAAGCCCTCTCTTCCCATCTTAATAAAGCCAACCCGGTGGGTGATAACTCCTACCTCTGCTTCCGTCCTGCCCCCAATGAGGTGCAGCTAGCGGTCCACTCCCTCCCCATCTCCTTCCTTCCTAATGATCAAGAGGCCCTGTTGGGGACCCTGAGGGAAACTATTCTAAATGTCAAGGAAGTATGGATCACCTCAGCACAGTTCCTCGTTCAAGACAAGGAGATTCGCCTCTCCAAGGCAAACACCTCATGTATCGTCACGGTCGCGTCCTCGGATGTGGACAAGATGGTGGGCAGGACTGTCCTCTACACCGCACATTGTCGGATTGAACGATCCTTCTCCGCGAACAAATTCACTCAGTGCAAGAACTGCTGAGGTTACGGCCACTAAGCCCACAGATGTAAAACCGACCACCCAGTCTGCCCAATATGCACCCTTAGCCATAAAAAGGTGACCCCCCACCCACCGCTGCCAGAACCCGACATGCCCCAAGGGCGGCAACCTCAAACCAGTGGCCTACTGTTGCCCCACCTCCTTCCCCTTCTGTACCAATTGCTCCTCCGCCCACCCTGCCTTCGATTAGTCATGCGAACAACGTCTGAAACCACCTCCCCTGCCCGCCTCCGAGTCTCCTCCCCCAGGGAAAGAAGAAATGGATACGCAGGACGATGGAGGAGAGGGTCCTTCCTCCAGACCGCCTCGGCCCCAGAACCTTGCTCCTTCTGTGGACTTAGGAGATGGCCTAGCCACCAGAGCCCCCCCCAACCTCCCTTTCTCGACCCAGTTCCGAAGACTTAGAAGTGTCTTCCCAGTCTCCAGTACCCCATCATGCCTCCAAGGAACTGACCCCTGCCATACCCAGGAAGACGTCACTCCAACCCCAGTCCCCAAACCACCAGTGAGTTCGTCCTGTTAATGTGTGACAACCGCTCTACTCCCCCTTCTTTCCTGGTTTCTACTACTCCTCAGCAGAGCACTAGCTCTTTTTCCCTCATTCAACACAACTGCATGGGTAGCTGGAATATGTTTCTCTTACTCTTTAATGCTTTGGTAGCTTTGTCCTCCCCTCCTGTACTTGTTGCCCTTCAAGACCCTCCTTTTTTTCGTGGAAAACTACTACAGTTCGCTGGCTTCAAGTCCTTTTCTCCCCCAATGGCTCTAGGGGAGAAGCCATGGGTGGCAGTCTTTGCACTACGCTCCTTTTTTGATGTTGTTTCTTTGGTTCCTGTTTTTTTCAACAACCTTGTCCTGATGGCAGTGGATGTCTACACACCGTCTGGCTTATTTGACTCCTCCTTTGAGAGGTTTCGTCTGGTTAATCTTTATTCCCTTTGGACGTCATCGTCACTCTACCACTCTGTTTCTCCAGGGGAAGCTTACCCTGTTCTTGACTTCCCCACTCTAGTGGTGGGCGATTTCAACATCCACTACCCTCAACGGGATCCCGACTAGCCACTACGGAAAAGGAAAATCTGAACCTCCACCCCATACGCAGATCTATCCCAAGAACGGTGTTTCTTCCTCCTAAATATTCCAGGAGTTTTTACTTGATTCTCACTAGGCCAAGACTATGCGCTATCTGTGCTTGATTTGGCGTTTGCCAATCAGCACCTCGCGCCTTTCGTGGAAACATGGGATGCGTCTCTCTAGTCTACCGGGTTGGACCATGTCCCGATATCCATACCCTTGACGTCCCCACTTCTCTCCCCCCCTCAGCTTACACCTCATTGGAAAACTACAGACTGGACCAAGGTCCTGGAAGACCTTAGCTCCCTCAAGATTCCGCCACCGCCGCCTCTCCCGACTCAGCAAGCACTTAGTACATGGCTCAACATCAACCTTGGCAGGATTCGGTTAGTCCTGGCCAGGCATACACCAATGAAAAAGCCCTCAACAAGATCAAAGCCCTGGTGGTCTGACACCCTATCTGACTTGAGGAAAGTCCACCATTCTCGTACCCGAGAGGCCTGTACATCCCCTTCAAATGACACTCGGGCCTCTGCTCGCTTGGCCAAGAACGCCTATTTCAAGGCTATTAAGAAGGCTAAGAAGGAGCACTGGTCACATTTCCTTGAGAGTGCTACTCCCTAAAATGTATGGACAGCCAAGAGGTTTACATTCGGAAAACCCCCAGAATGCTTCCCATCCCTTCCACAAGCAACCTCACCAATGGAGCTGAACGATGCCCTTCTTTCTCACTTCTTCCCTCCTATGCCCCCTGCTTTTTGCCTGCCTATTCTCTGGGCCTTCAAGGATGCACCCCCCCTTTTGGAGGCAGAGATAGCAGTGGCTCTCAGCAAGTCCTCTTCCTCCTCGGCCCCTAGTCCTGACCTTTTTCCATACTCCGTTTGGAAGGAGATTAATATATCCTGTTCCTTTCTACTGGTTGAGCTTCTCTCTCTGCTGGTCTCGTTCGGTTTCCACCCGGCATCGCTCAAGATAGCGAATGGTGTGGTACTAGACAAACCAGGTAAGCCCTCTTACGACACTCCTACTTCATTCCGGATAATTGTCCTCCTTGAAACGGTCTCCAAGATACTTGAAAGGATAATGGCAAACCGCCTCTCACTCCTGGCTAGATCGCTTGGCCTGCTCCACCCCCATCAATGTGGCTCCCTTCTAGGGCTTAGCACCTTCGATGCCTGCGCAACTCTGGCTCACGAAGTCCAAACACTGCAACGTCCCCAATTGGTTGCATCCACCTTGTTCCTTGATATCAAGGGGGGATTTGACAATGTCTCCCAGAACAACCTCTTCCATATGCTTCGATCGAAGGGCATACCTCCATACCTCTGCTCCTGGGTTAGGTCTTTCCTGACAGGAAGGCAGTACCGCCTTATATTTCAGGGTTAGCCCAGAATTTTCAAACCAGTTCAGGTTGGAACCCTACAAGGCTCACCAATATCACCTCTTCTGTTTGTCATCTATGTCTCATCCCTCCACTTTCCGGTACCGCGTGGGTTGATCCTGTCCTATGTGGACGACTTCGTGGTGACTGTTGCCTCCAGCTCCTACAGGAGGAACGTCCAACACCTCCGGCATCTGATTAAGATGTTGACTCAAAAGGGCAGGCGTCTTGGGGTCTCCTTCTCTGTACCCAAAACTGAACTCATGCACTGGAGGACGCCGAGACAAAGAGACTGCATTTTCAATCTTGCCATCATTATTGATGGACTCCTTTTCCGCCCCTCAAGGGTGGTCCATTGGCTCAGCCATTGGTTTGAGCCTGCCTCGTGCTCCCTCCGGTGGGCTACCAATACCCACTTCTCGAAACGTCTTGTACTTGCCCAAGGTGCCTTCTCCAGGCTCAAGAGGCTATCGGGTTCCGGTAAGGGGCTCGCCCCCTTCCTCTGCCATAGGCTAGCGTCCTACCTCCTTGCACCCTTACTCCTCTTTAGTACAGACTTGTTCTCACACTCGTCTACCATGACAGACTGTCTTGATGTCTTTTGGAGACAGGTCTAGCGATGGGTCACCAACTGTTTCTCAGAGACACCTACCAGCATCCTCCCCTGCGAGTCGGCCCTTTCACCGATATAATGTCTTATTGAACACCGTCAGTGCCTTGTGGCACTGAGGATGGTTTGCCTCCCTCCAGAAAGAAATCCGGCCACAGCATGACTGCACTGCTCATTCCCTGCAACCTCTAGTTATCACTCCCTGGAGGACCTCCGTGCCCTGATGGTGGAGCTTACGCTGGGCTACAGGCCCCTAAATTGGAAAACACCCGAGCTGTCACCTCCGGTACGGAGCCATCTCCCACTTGATGCAATAGCCCACTGTGTGGGCAAGATTGCTGGTCATCTCTCTCATGTACCTCCAGCATCACCCGCCCTCCTTCCTGAGCCCCTGCCCCTCATAGACCCCGGCATCCCCCCATTCCCAGCCCTCAAGAGAGGTTGCCGTCAGTTCCTCCTGAATGTGTGGACCAAACAGTACCTACCACCACCCCGATACGCCTACACACCCTTGCTGTCGCCCCACCCCTTCATGGAATTGGGTAAATTCATAGCAGGCAGAATCCACCAGATGAGGTCAGGAAAAAGGTACCTGGCCGCCCACCACTCCTGGAGAGACCTGGATGCCCCGAACACGTGCCCCTACTGTGAGGAGGAGCCTGAGTCTTTCCATGACACCATTCTCGAATGCCCCTCCCACAGCAGAGCCAGAAAGGCTCACCTCTCGGGGGTCGCGTGCCTGGACGAAGGGGAACTAATTTGGACATCACCGGAACTACTTCACGGCCTATCCACCTACATAGCTGCAACCTCGGTTGGCTTCCCCCTGGATATGCCTGCACTTAGACCCCCCCCCCCCGGTGCCCGACCACTCCTGAGCCCCACTTCCTTACTTGGTTCCTCACCCTCGGCCTAAGCCGTTGGTGAGAGCACGCTCCTTTGGTTTCCTTATTTTGTAGGATTTCTTTATAGTTAATTTGAATGTTTCCCTTTATAATTAGCTGTTTATGCGCTTTGCGATATGGGTTGTTCGCGCTTGTTGGAGGCACTGGTTTGGTTTCTTTTGTTTTGGGTTGATTTGGGATTAAGGTTTTGTTTACGCCGTAGCTACCGCTGCATGCGAGTTCTTATACCTAAACAATAAATACATGATGATAAAAAAAAAAAGAGACCTCCAGTACAGCATTCTCCGTCGCTTCTATTTTCCTCCCACATAGTTTGGCAACACTACATCAACTATCATGGGCCCCCTCCACTCCCCTCTGCCCCCTCGATGGTTTCTGCCTAGAGGCACGGTAAACTCTTCTAGCCTCTCCTGCTTTGGCCTCGCTTGTTTCTTGTCTACTTGATGGGGGAGTTATCTGGGCTCGCCCAGTAGTCCTGTCTTGCTAATAGGGGCTCGCTTAGCTTTAGCACGGTCAGCTTCCTCTCTTTGTTTCCAGATGGCGCTGGCAGTGGTAGACGTCCTTCTCCCCACTTGCACGATCTCCGTTGGGGAACGCCTTGGCTAGTAACTTTGGGGTCTGTCTTGCGGTGAGATTTGACCATACCCTCCTAGTCGCTCGGTTCAAGTTTAGTTGCCTTCCTCACCCCACCCTTCCGCCTTCCTACCGCCGGTGGGATCTCTTCCACTAAGTGACACTATTTCTCAGAGAATAAGGGACTACATGAGAAACGTGGTAATATGGCAATAGGTTTTGGTTGGTTGGGTCAGCACTGGGGCTTTTGGCCCTTCCTTCCCTTTTTCTCTTCGGTCGCGTCGGCTGGTACCATACTACTGTCAGCGGGTACTCTACTACCTCTCCCTCTTTTAGTACTTCGGGCAGCCCCTTCGGCCCTCCTGGATGGATGGCTTGGGGCTCTCGTTCTGCCAATACCTCCTGCTTACAGCAGGCGCTCTTTCCTTTTGGTTTCTCCTGGTTGCAACTGTGGGCTATATGCCCAAGACATATGTTTATGTCACCTATATGGTAAACCTATTCGTTTTTTCGACTTCACGGGCGAGGCCTGGCCATTGGTTTGTCCCAAGTGAGGGGCACGGGTTGGGTTGGAATCTGGTTGTTGTAGGCGAGGGATTGGTTTCGCCTTTGGTTTGGGTTACTCTGGTTTTGGGTTTTCTTCTGTTCGGTGGGGGGTGTCCTGTCAGGATAGGGGTTTTTCCTTGCTTTGAAGGATGGATTTCTGGGCTTTCTGTCATTACCGTTTGTAGATAGCTGTGCGGGAGACTTGCGGCAGAGCTTTTTAAACTGAGGACTAGTTGGGTATCGGTGGCTTTAGGAGAGACCCCTCCACGCTCAAGTCGTGGGACCTTAGAGTTGGGCACCTGACTGCTGGTGTTAGCCTTTCTGGTATCACAGTTTTTCTTCTGGCTGCTTGAGAACAAGGCGGGGTGGAGGTGCGGGTCTACATGGCGAGAGCTGATATGACTCCCGGCCTTACTTTTGTTAAAATGGATAAATAAATAAGATTATAAAAAAAAAAAATAAAAAAAAAAAAATACCTCCAGTACAGCATGCTCCGCGCCCTATTCTTCCCCCCCTCCTACGTTTTACTTCTGCTCTCAACACCATCTGCATCTGGTGAACAAGCCCCTTACACTTTCACGATCCTCCTAGCCTATACCCAGGGATTATTTCTCCTTGCTGGGCCATGGACCCCTCCGCTCACTCTCGTTCCTGCACACCTGTCTCCAACCAGAGTCCTGCCTCTCACCCTCCCTCGAGGCCGTCTTTGGCTACACCGATCCTCCCTATCCACCAGAACCTAGCCAGGCTTATCTCTTCTGCGAGAGCACTGCTAGACTGGCCCCCCGAAAGCTTAACCCCAATCTCCCATCAAGAGGTGCTAGTACTCTCTACTGGAGAGTTCTACCTGCTTCCCCTAGTCTCCTCTCTCGTGCACAGCATGTCTGCCCTCTCCTGAACAGTTGATGAGCTCAATATGAGAATTCACGACCTATCTTCCCAGATTGACAACATGCTCCCTTCCAACGACACCCCGGTCAACGCCACCAACATTTTGGCGAACTCCGTGGCCTCCCTCTAAGCATCTATCAAGGATCTGTCCACTCGGTTGGTGGCAAACCCCGCTCCTCCACCCTAACCGGCTGTGTTGGCCCCCACTGCCCTGCTCCATCGGCCTTCCCGAAAGGGTATAGAGCCAGCCACTAACACCTCTGCCTCCACTCTCCCTGAGGTCCTACTCTCGGGATACCTAACGTTTTACGACCCCGACCTCCCAATCTATGATACAGTGATAGGAAAGTACCAGGGAAACCCTGCTGCCTTCGCGGCCAAATACCCCAGGACATGGGAAGCACAGCAATGGAGGGGTGGCAAGTACCGGACCTAGCTGAATTCCTACCCGGCATCCCCAACCAAGATGACCCCCCACCTGGCAAGACCAGACCGTCCTACTCTGAAGCTGCGTCCTTAGGGCCCTTAAGGGCTAAGAAAAAGCAAGGTGGTTCCACCCCCTCAGTAGCACTAGTCGCAAAGACAGTCCTGAGGCCGGCTAGTCCTCCAACCCCTTGGCCACTGCCTACTGCTGAGAGAAGGTTCTTTGCACCTTGATCTCTCGCCACTCACTACCCCCTGAGTAGAGAAATAGCAGCTTCCTTCTCAGACACCGTGGCAACGGTCCTTAAAGAGGCCAATTGTCCCCTCCCAAAAGCCCTTACAGCTAAAGTCAACGATCATGGCACAGTGACCCTCTTTGCCCTTGATCCCCACACTCTAGCCACCGCATACGCACAGCACTACAAAGCCCTTTTCTCCTATCTAAACAAAGCCTACCCTGTGAGTGACAACCCTTACCTCTGCTTCCGCCCTGCACCCAATGAGGTGCAGCTAGCGGTTAACTCCCTCCCCGTCTCCTTCCTTCCTGACGATCAAGAGGCCCTGTTGGCGACCCTGAGGGAAACTATTCTGAATGTCAAGGAAGTACCAATGCTCTCAGCATGGTTCCTCATTTAAGACGAGGAGATTCGCTTCTTCAAGGCGAACACTTCATGCATCGTTACAGTGCCGCCCATAGATGTGGACAAGATGGTAGGCAGGACCATCCTTTATGCCTCACACTACCGGATCGAAAGAGCCTTCTCCGTGAACAAATTCACTTAATGCAAGAACTGCTGGGGTTATGGCCACCAAGCACCCAGATGCAAAACCAACCACCCGGTCTGCCCAATATGCACCCTCAGCTACACAAAGGTGACTCACTACTGCCAAAACCCGACATGCCCCAAAGGTGGCAACCTCAAACCTGTGGTGTACTGCTGCCCCACCTCCATCCCCTTTTGCACCAATTGCTCCTCCACCCACCCTGCCTTCGATCAATCGTGCACCAAACGACCAAAGCCCCCTCCCCTGCCCGCCTCCGAGTCCCCTCCCCCTGGGAAAGAAGAAATGGATACGCAGGACGATGGAGGAGAGGGTCCTTCCACGAGACTGCTTTGACCCCAGAGCCTTGCTCCTTGCGTGGACCTGGGAGATGGTCTCACCACCAGAGCTCCCCCCAGCCTCCCTTTCTCGACCCCCTTCAGAAGACCTGGAAGTGTCTTCCCCGTCTCTAGCACCCCGTCACGCCCCCAAGGAACTGACCCCTCCCGTACCCAGGAGGACGTCACTCCCACCCCAGTCCCCAAACCACCAGCGGGTTCGTCCCGTTAATGCGCAATAACCGCTGTACTCCTCCTCCTTTCTGGGTTTCTACTACTCCTCAGCAGAGCACTAGCTCTTTTTCCCTCATTCAACACAACTGCATGGGTAGCTGGAATGTGTTTCTCTCACTCTTTAATGCTTTAGTTGCTTTGCCCTCCCCTCCTGTGCTTGTTGCCCTTCAAGACCCTCCTTTCTTTCGTGGAAAACTCCCACAGTTCGCTGGCTTCAAGTCCTTTTACCCCCCGACGGCACTCGGGGAGAAGCCACGGGTGGTGGTGTTTGCACTTCGTGCCTTTTTTGATAATGTTTCTTTAGCTCCTGTGTTTTTCGAGAACCCTGCCCTCATAGCAGTGGATGTCAATACCCCGTCAGGCTTGTTTGACTCCTCCCACGAGAAATTTTGTTTGGTTAACCTTTACTTCCTTTGGACGACTTCATTGCTCTACCGCTCTATTTCTCCAGAGGAAGCTTACCCTGATCTCGATTTCCCCACTCTCATGGTGGGCGATTTCAATATACACCAACCACAATGGGATCCCCTACCGGCCTCTTAGGAAAAGGGAGATCCAAACCTCCACTCCATATGCAGAAATGTCACAACAAAGATGTTTCTCCCTCTTGAATACTCCCAGAGTATTTACTCGATTCTCACTAGGCCAAGACCATGCGCCCTCTGTGCTTGACTTGGCCTTCGCCAACCAGTATCTCGCGCCCTTTGTGGAAACATGGGACGCGTCTCTCCAGTCTACCAGGTCGGATCACGTCCCGATATCCATAACACTGATGTCTCCACTTCTCTCCCCCCCCCAGCTCATGCCGCACTGGAAGGCTACCGACTGGACCAAGGTCATGGAGGACCTCGGCTCCCTCACGATTACGCCACCTCTACCCCTCCCAACTCAGCAGGCACTTAGTACGTGGCTCGACATCAACCTTGGCAGGATACTGTTAGTCCTCGCCACACATACGCCAATGAAAAAACCCTCCACAAGGTCAAAACCTTGGTGGTCCGACACTTTGTCTGACTTGAGGAAAGTCCACTATTCCCTTGACCAAGAAGCCTGTACATCCTCTTCCGATAACACTCGAGCCTCTACTCGCTTGGCCAAAAATGCCTATTTTAAGGCTATCAAGAAGGCTAAGAAAGAGCACTGGTCATGTTTCCTTGAGAGTGCTACCCCCCAAAATGTGTGGAAGGCCAAAAGATTCGCCTTTGGAAAACCCCCAGAGCGGTTCCCATCCCTCCCACAAGCAACGTCACCCATGGAGCTGAACGATGCCCTGCTTTCCCACTTCTTCCCTCCTAGGCCCCCCGCATTCTGCCCCCCTATTCTCAAGGCCTTCAAAGATGCACCCCTCCTACTGGCGGAAGAGATAGCCATGGCACTCAGCAAATCCTCATCCTCCTTGGCCCCTGGTCCCGACCTTTTTCCATACTCAGTCTGGAAGAAGGTTGATATAGCCCATCCCTCTCTGCTAGTTGAGCTACTCTCTCCACTATTTTGCTTTGGATTCCACCCAGCGTCGCTCAAAATGGCGAACGGAGTGGTGCTAGACAAACCAGGCAAAGCCTCCTACGACACACCTGCTTCCCTCAGAATAATTGTCCTCCTTGAAACGGTCTCTAAGATCATGGAGAGGATAATCGCAAATCGCCTCTCACTCTTGGCTAGGTCATTGGGCCTGCTACACCCTCATCAATGTGGCTCCCTTCCGGGGCTTAGCACTGTCGATGCTTACGCGACTCTGGCCCACGAAGTTCAAACACTGCAACGGCCCCAGTTGGTTGCATCTACCTTGTTCCTTGATATCAAGGGAGGCTTTGACAATGTCTCCCCGAACGACCTCTTCCATATGCTGCGTTTAAAGGGCATACCTCCATACCTCTGCTCCTGGGTTAGGTCCTTCCTGACAGGAAAGCAATGCCGTCTCGTTTTCCAGGGATCGCCCAGGGTTTTCAAGCCCATTCAGGTTGGCACTCCGCAAGGCTTGCCAATATTACCTCTTCTGTTTGTTATCTATATCTTGTCCCTCCACTTTCCAGTACTGTGTGGGTTAATTCTGTCCTATGTGGATGACTTTACAGTTACTGTTACCTCCAACTCCTACAGGAGGAATGTCCAATGCCTCCAACATCTAGTCAAGATGTTGACTCAAAGGGGTAGGTGTCTTGGGGTCTCCTTCTCTGTACCCAAAACTGAACTCATGCACTGGAGGACGCCCAGACAAAGGTACCTCGCATCCACTCTCCCAATGGTTATTGATGGACTCCTGTTCTGCCCCTCCGGGGTGGTCGGTTGGCTCGGCCACTGGTTTGAGCCAGCCTCTTGTTCTCTCTGGTAGGCTACCAGCACCCACTTCTCGAAACGTCTGGCACTTGCCCAGGGTGCCTTCTCCATGCTTAAGAGGCTATCGGGTCCTGGGAAGGGGCTCGCGCCCTTTCTCTGCCACAGGCTAGCGTCCTCCCTCCTCACACCCATACTCCTCTTCGGAGCAGATCTCTTCTCACCCTCTGCAACAATGACCGACCGGCTTGCTGTCTTTTGGAGACAGGTTCAGCATTGGATCACCAACTGCTTCTCCGAAACCCCTACCGGTATCCACCTCTGTGAGTCGGCCCTTCCCCCGATACAGTACCTCATTGAATACCGTCAACACCTGGTGGCGCTGAGGATGGTGCACCTCACCCCGGAAAGAAATCCGGCAACTGCATGGCTGCACTGCTCCTTTCCTACAACCTCTTGCTACCGCTCCCCAGAGGACCACTGCGCCTTGACGGTGGGGCTTATGCTAGGCTACAGGCCTCTGAATTGGAAAACCCCTGTGCTATCCCCTCCGGTAAGGAGGCATCTCCCACTTGACGCAATAGACCACTGTGTGGGCAAGCTTGTCGGTCATCTTTCTCGGGTCCCGCCAGTATCGCCTGCCCTCCTCCCTGAGCCCTTGCCCCCCTTGTCCCTGGCAGCCCTCCTTTTCCAGCCCACAAGAATGGCTGTTGTCAGTTCCTCCTAAACACTTGAACCAAACAATATCCACCTCCACCCCGATACGTCTACTTGCCAACTCTGTCGCCTCACCCCTTCATGGGCTTAGGGAAATTCATAGCAGGCAGGATCTACCAGATGAGGTCAGGAAAGAGCTACCTGGTCGGCCACTGCTTATGGAGAGACCCAGATGCCCTCGACACGTGCCCCTACTGCGAGGAGGAGCCTGAGTCTTTCCACCACGCCATTCTTGAATGCTCCTCGCATAAAAGAGCCAGAGACACCCACCTCCCGGGAGTCAAGTACCTTGACAAAGGGCAACCCATCTGGACATCGCCGGAGCTGCGCTACGGCCTATCCGCCTACATAGCTGCCACCTCGGTTGGCTTTCCCCCGGACATGCCTGTACTTAGATACACCCCCTCCAGGGCACGACCAGTCGAGAGCCCCACTTCCTCACTTGGTTCCTCGCCCTCGGCCTAAGCAGTTGGTGAGAGCATACTCCTTTAGTTTCCTTGCTTGTAGGATTTCTTCATATTTAGTTTTGAATGTTTCCCTTTATAGTTAGCTGTTTATGTGCTTTGCGATATGGGTTGTTCGTACTTATTGGAGGCAATGGTTTGGTTTCTTTTATTTTTGTTTACTTTGGAATTAAGGTTTTGTTTACGCCATAGCTACTGCTGCATGCGAGTTCTTGTACCTAAACAATGAATACATGATTATAAAAAAAAAAAAGAAAAAAAAAAAGACCTCCAGTACAGTACGCTCCATTGCTCCTATTTTCCTCCCACATAATTTGGCAATACTACGTCAACTATCATGGGCCCCCCCCACTCTCCTCTGGCCCCTCGATGGTTCCTGCCTAGGGGCACGGTAAACTCTTCCATCCTCTCCCGCTTTGGCCTCACTTGTCTCTTGTCTGCTTGATGGGGGAGTTATCTGGGCTCGCCCAGTAGTCCTGTCTTGCTAATAGGGGCTCGCTTAACTTTAGTATGGTCAGCTTCCTCTCTTTGCTTCTGGACGGCGCTGGCAGTGGTGAACATCCTTCTCCCCACTTGCACGATCTCCGTTGGGGAACGACTCTGCTAGTAACTTTGGGATCTTTCTCGTGGTGAGATTTGACCATACCCTCCTAGTCGCTCGGTTCAAGTTTGGTTCCCTTCCTCACCTCGCCCTTCTACCTCCCTACTGCCGGTGAGATCCTTTCCACTAAGTGACGCTATCTCTCAGAGAACAAGGGACTATATGAGAGATGCGGTAATACGGCAGGTTTGGTTTCGGTTGGATCTGCACTGGGGCCTTGGGCCCTTCCTCCCTTTTTTCTCTTCGGTTGCGTCGGCTGGTACCCTACTACTGTCGGCTGGTACCCTACTACTGTCGACTGGTACCCTACTACCTCTCCCTCTTTTGCTGCTTTGGGCGGCTCCTTCGGCCCTCCCGGACGGACGGCTTGGGGCTCTTGTTCTGCCAATACCTCCTGCTTACAGCAGGCACTCTTTCCTTTTGGTTTCTCCTGCTTGCAACCGTGGGCTATATGCCCAAGACATACGTTTATGTTACCTATAAGACGCACATATTCATTTTTTTGACTTCACGGACGAGGCTTGGCCATTGGTTTGTCCCAAGCCGCGAGTATGGGTTTGGTTGGTATCTGGTTGTTGTAGGCGAGGGACTGGTTTCGGCCTTTGGTTTGGGGTTACTTTAGTTTGAGTTTTCTTCTGTTCGCTGGGGGGTGTACTGTCGGGATGGGTTTTTCCTTGCTTTGGAGGATGGACTTTTGGGCTTTCTTTCTTTACTGTTTGTAGATAGCCATGTGGGAGACTTGCGGGGGAGTTTTTTAAACTGAGGACTAGTTGGGTATCGGTGGCTCTAGGCAAGACCCCTCTGCGCTCAAGTCGTGGGACCTTAGGGTTGGGCACCTGGCTGCCGGTGTTAGCCCTTCTGCGGTTACGAGCTTTCTTCTGGCTGCTTGAGAACAAGGCGGGGAGGAGGTGCGGGTCTATATGGCGCAAGCTGATATGACCCCCCAGCCTTACTTTTGTTAAAACGGATAAATAAATAAGATTATAAAAAAAAATAAAAAAAAATAAAAAAAAAACCTCCAGTACAGCATGCTTTGTCACTCCTATTTTCCTCCCACATAGTTTGTTAACATCACAGTCAACTATTGTGCACCATCTATGCTTCCCTCTGCCCTCTTGATGGTTCTTTCCTAGGGGTACAGTTTCTCTTCAGCAGCCTCTCCTACCTATACCTGCCTTGTTTTCTGTTCGCTTGATGGGGGAGTTATGTGGGCCTCATTTAGTAGTTCTGTCTTGCTTGAGAGCTCACTTAGCTTTGGTATGGTCGGCTTCCTCTCCTCGTTTCCAGTCGGCACTGGCGGTGGTGGAGGTCTTTCTTCCCATTTGCACGATCTCCATTTGGGAATGCTACAGCTAGTAACCTTTGAGTCTGTCTTGCGATGAGATTTGATCATACCCACTTAGTCATTCGATTCAAGCTACCGTTGTCTTCCTACCCTTACCCTTCCGATTCCATTCCACTGGTGGGATCCTCTTCACTAAGTGATGCTATCTCTACCAGAACAAGGGACTTTAAGAGAGATGTGGTAATACGGCAATAGCTCAGTTTCTACAGTTGGGTCTGCTCTGGGGCTTTTGGTCCTCCCTCTACCTCCCCACTTCATTTGCGTCAACTTGTATCCTACCGCCTCCCCTCATTTAGCTGATATCCTACTTCAGTCTCTCTCTGCTGTATGGCCTTCTGGGGTTTCGGCCTACTGCCTACCCGCAGTTGATATTTAGCAGGCATTTTTCTGCTAGGTAGCATCCTCTCTGCCAACTATCCACTACTTCAGCCTAGTACTATAGCCTCTGTTCTCGATTAGCAGGTCAAGGTATTGTACTACATCCATGGTACAGCTGGTTGGAGGCATTTAGCCTCAGAGCTTATCACTGGCCACTCACTTTAGAGGTGGTTCATTAAAAACAGTAAATCTGACGGTATAGTAGGTAGCTGTTATTTTCCTTTGTGGCTCTTATGGGTCTTCTAGTTTATGGGTAGAGTTTTTTCTTATATTTTCCTGCCTAGATTATTTGGTTTCCTGCCTGTTGATTACATGTAGTTAGTGGGTGGGTTTTCTTTTGGGTGAGGAAGCTTCTTAGGCTTCTTAGCTAGCTTCTAGGTGTGACCCTTTTGCGTTCAAGTTGTGAGGTCTACAGACTGGCCACCTGAGTTAATCACCCTTGGTGTATGTATGGTTGGGCCTATACCAGAGGGTTTTGGGGGTACTGGTTTTCTCTTGGTCCGGGGTGGAGGGGTTTTCTTAACACCATAGCTCGCATTGTATACAATATTCTTTTACCTTAACCAAATAACTAAATAATTATATATATATATATATATATATATATATATAAAAGAGACCTCCAGTACAGACTCCTTACGTAACCACTTAAGTTCTTTCTGTTAGGTGGAGACAACCTGATAGACTTCAGAGTTGTCTAGGTGTAACAATCCTACTTCTCTGTACTTAATTCTTTACCAGGTAATGACATTACCTCTTCTATTCTCTTGATACCTCGATAGCTGAGAGAGTTCCTATCGTCACTATCACCTCTGATAGCGAAGATAATATTATACTAGCGTTACTTCTTGTAAGCTAGATCTCTTTCTCACATAACATTATACAAGTATGTAGAAAGTATTGATTTGACTTGTAGTATAGGAAAGAGCTTAAGTAGTTGTGTGAGGAGTCTGTACCAGAGGTCCCTTTTCTTTTTCTTTTTTGATGTTCCTTTATTTTCTGTTCTAATATAAAGATAATATATAGTGATCCTATAAGCTTGCACTAAGTAGACCCAAACCTCCACCCCGCCTTGTTTTCCACCCACCAGATGAAAAACCTTAACCACAGAAAGGCTAATACTAGAAGCCCAGTACCTGATCCTCAGATCTCATGACTTAAATGCTGAAGGGTCTCACCTAGAGCCACCGATACCCAACTAGTCCCTAGTCTAAAACACTCTCCCATCAGTCTCCTACATGGCTATCTACAAACAGTAAAGACAGAAGGCTTTGAAACCTATTCTTTAACACAAAGATATTTCCCATCCTGACAGCACACCACTCACTGAAAAGAAGAAAGCCCAAACCTAGGAAACCAGAAACTACAAGCTGAAAACAACCCCTAGTCTATGATAACCAGATACCAGGCGAGACCTACAGGATAAACTATACCTGTGAAGTCGAAATAACCAATAGGCATGCGGTATAAGTGCCATAGATGGATGTCTTGGGCATATAGGCTACAGACACGAGCATGAGAAACTATAAGGAAAGATCGCTCACAGTAAGTAGGAGGTATTGGCAAAACAGGACTCTCAAGGTGTTTGTTCAGGAGGGCTGGTAGGGCTACTTGAGGTAGTAAAAGAGATTTCTGTAGGAGGGTATCCACTGACAGTAGTAGGGTACTAGCCGATGCGACTGAAGAGAAAAGGGAGGTAGAGCCCTTAGTCCTAGTACAAACCCAACTGAAACTGAACCTGTCATATTACCGCATCTATCATGTAGTGTCTTGTTCTCTGAGAGATAGTGTCACTTAGTAGAGGGGATCCTACTGGCAGTAGAGAGGCAGAAGGGTGAGAGGAGGAAGGTGATCATCGCCAAAACCAGATGACTAGGCAGGTATAGTTGAATCTCACAGTAAGATAGTTTCTGAATTTACTAGCCAAGGTGGTCCCTAACAGGGATTGTGCAAGTAGGGCGAAACACTTCCATAACTGCCAATGCTGACCAGAAGCGAAGCAAGGAAGCTGACTGTGCTCAAGCTAAGCAAACCTGTATTAGCATGATAGGACTCCTGGGTGACAGATAACTCCTCCATCAAGTAGACAAGAGACAAGCAAGGCGAAGGTAGGATAGGATGGAAGAGTTACTGTACCTATAGGCAGGAACTATTGAGGGGGTAGAGGGGAGTTGAGGGAGGCCAATAATAGTTGACAGGGTGTTGCCAAACTACGTGGGAGGAAAATAGAAGCCATAGATGATAACTGTACCGGAGGTTCTTTTTGTATTTTTTATTTTTTTAAACTTATGTATTCTTTGTTAAGGTACAAGAACTCGTATGCAGTGCTAGCTATGACGTAAATAAAACCTTAATCACAAATCAAACAGTAATAAAAGAAAGCATACTAGTACTTCCAAACTTCCTAGAACAACCGATATTGCAAGGCCTATAAATCTGAAATAAAGGAAAATATTCTAACCAAGCCAAAAAAACATTAACCACTAAGGAAACAAAACAAAGACCCTTCCAACATCTGAAACTAACCAGAGGCTGGAGCGGAAGATGGGGTGGCCGACCCACTAGCAGGTCGAGTCGGGAGATTTGGATCTCCGAATACCCGCATCTCGGGGGGGAAACCAGTTGAGGTGGTGGAAACATAGAAAGACAGGCTACTTAGGAGGGCCGGTATTGACCAGAGGGGTTCTTAATTGCACAAGCTCTCAACCCCCGGGAGGTGGAGGTCTCTGGCACTGGCTCAGGAAGGGTAGGTGAGGATTGCATGTTGGCAGGTTTCAGCTACTGTCTCACAGTAGGGATAGATGTCAGATGCATTAGGATCTTACCAGGATTGGTGACCGGCCAGGTAGCTCTTGCCTGAGCTTATTTGCTCCATTCGTCCTGCCATGAACTTACCTAGCCCCATGAAGGGGTGAGCAATAGTATGGAAGAGTAAGCATAGTAGGAGGTAGGTAGATATTGTTTCATCAAAGTGTTAAGGAGCAATTACCTGCAGCCTTTCTTGATAGCAAGAAAAGGGGGGTCACTTAAGGCTATTGAGGGAAAGGGTGAGGTGAGGAGGACGTTGAATGCTGGGGGGATATGGGGAAGATGATCTACCAGTTTGACTATTCTATGGGCAAATGGGGACTAGCGGGAGGTGTCTCATAACTGCTGGGAAAGGTTCAGGGGTTCTCTAATTCAGCGGCCTGTATCATAGCATAAGGCCAACTGTGAGCAGGGGGTGGTCTTCTAGTGAGTGGAAAGGTGAGGTGGTAGGAAAGGAAAACTGGAGCCTCGATATGGTAGGGTTTCTTTCTAGTAGGAGGTATACTATCTAAAGGACCACCAGGTCCTCTCGATGTTTAACAAGATATTGGATGAGTGGAAAAGTGGACTCACAAGGAAGGATGCCAGTAGGAGTTTCTATGAAGGAGTTAGCTATCCATCTTTGGACCTGTTTCCAAAAGATGGCTAGGTGGTCCATCATAGAGGCTGAAGGGGAGAAGAGATTGGCACTATAGAGCAGGATACGAATCAGAAGAGAGGAAGCCAAATAGTGATAATGGAAGAGAGCTAGTCCATTCCCCAGACCTGAGACCCGTTTTAGTATGGAGAATGCAACCTGGACTAAGGCTAGGCGCTTTGAGAAGTGGGTATTATTAGTCTAGCTGAGGGAGTAGGATGCAGGTTCGAACTAATAACTAAGCTATCTGATCACTCCAGAGGGGTGAACGAGGAGACCATCTATAACTATAGGGAAACATGAGGGGGTGCCCTTATGATAAGAAGTACACCAGTGCAGGAGCTCTGTTCTTGAGAACAGAGAATGAGATGTCCAGTCTCCTTCTTCTCTGGCTTAGCATTGTCATCAGATGCTGGAGGCATTGGATGTTCCTTCTGTAAGAGTTGGAGGCCATAGTGACTGTTAAATTGTCCACAGAGGAGAGAATTAGGCTATTAGGAATACAGAGATCCGATATCCAGAAATCATTATAAGTAGAGTAACCCCACTCCGAATCGGAAACCCTGGTCTCCAATACCCGCACATCATCATCCATATCAGTGTCGGTTCCATCTAGTAACTATAATGCTACAGAACTGAACATGTCTGAAGAACACAGTATATGTCACAGTTGTTCGTTCGACCAGATCCTGTTTGCAGGGAAATGAGAGGGGACCTTCAGCTAGGTCTGAGAAGTGGAACGGAGTAAATCTGTTAACTACGAACAGACCTACTAGGTTTCAACAATGTAACATCCTTGGCATAAGCTGTACATAATGGGATATTTTTGAATGTTGAGATAGTATTAAATGATAAAGGATCATAACGAGAAACTAATACATTTGCATCTACTTTACAATAACTGGAAGAGTCTATAAATCTGAGGGACACTACTATAGAAGCCAATGGGCTTCTCGGAGCATTACACCTAGGCTTTGGAACATGTTGTAGCTGTGGGATTGACTTCTAATACTACAAGAGCGATTGAAACCCTGCTAGACAGAGCAATCAAGGGTTGTTGATGGTGGGATTATTTGTCAATCCAGTGGAATAGCTTCCTGCAAATTAGTAGGAAGTACTCCAGAAGATATCTATTGGTTCGGTAAGGAGTTATGAAAGTTTGAAGTTGGGTGACTCAGAAAGGTTGTGATTACAACTACCTTCGCAGATACAATCCACAGATGAAACTGATCATTTTATCAATGACGTAGACAATTGAAGCCAACTAAGTTCAACTTGAGAACTAGGCCATAAGTCTAAAGGCTCTAATGATCTGATAATTACTATTGGGAACAGTATAGTTTCCAGTTAGTTATATCATAATTGCCAAAGAGGGTGTGGTGATTTTCAGGGTCTTCTGGAGTTCACACATTTTAAGAATACCTGATATTGTGAGTTACAATCAGAGAGGTACATAGTTGTATGGTAAATAGATGTAGTCTGCGAATACTCAGATGTGGAATATACATATCGAAGTGTCTCCCAAGCTTTAGATATCATAAAGTAACTGAGATGAGACCTTAACAATACAATATTGTCTTCACGATTCAATTCTACTTTACCTATTTTTACTTCACTCTTAATAGTCATAAATGAAACGAGTGAAGTTCAAGCCTTTCTAGACAATTTCGGTCTACAGAAACGAATTTTGGTTGGCCAAGACAACTCTCAAGTTTATCAAGTTGTCTCAGCCTAACATAGGCCACCTGGGATTGGGAAGTGAAGGGAGAAGATATAGATAACAAAAAGAAGACAGGAGATGGAGGATCCCTGCAGGGTACCGACCTGGACAGGCTTGAAGACCTAGGAAGAACTCTGAAAGATGAGATGGCATTGCCTGTCTGTCAGAAAGGACTTGGTCTAGGACTAGATGTATGGAGGAATGCCGTTAGAGTGTAGCTTATGAATAAGGTCATTGGAGGAGACATTGTTGAAACCCTCTTTAATATCAAGCAACAGTATAGAAGCTACGAGCTGTGGGTACTAGAGTGTTTAGACCTCATGGGCCAGGGTAGCATATGCATCAACTGTGCTGAGACCTGGAAGGGAGCCTCATTGGTATAGACTAAGCAGGCTAAGCGACCTCAGCAGTGGAGAGAGCCGGTTTGCCATTATTGGTTCCACAATCTTGGAGATTATTTCTGGGAGGACAATAATGCGACAGGAGGAAGGAGTATTGTATCAGGCTTTTCTGGACTTTTCAAGGACCACCCCACTTACCAGCTTAAGTAATGTAGAGTGGTAGTTGAATGACACTAGGTGAGAGAGGAGACTAAGTAAGAGGGAGGGGCATAGTATATTAATATGTTTTAACATGATATAGGGGATGAGATCAGGGCTAGAGGTTGAGGAAGGGGGCGACCTGCTAAGGGTGATGGAAATCTCTTCCATTACTGGGGGGGGAGTTCTTGAAGGTCCACTGAATTGGCGGGCAGAAAGCAGGGGGCCTGAGTGGGAAAAGGTGGGAGAGCAGTGTATCATTCAGCTCTGTTAGAGAGGTCATGTATGGCATGGATAGGAAGCTTTCTGGCAGTTTGCTGAAGGCAAACCTCTTCACTGTCTACACATTTTGGGAGGTTGCACCCTCCAGGAATCTTGCCCAATGTTCCTTCTTGGCCTTTTTGATTGCCTTGAAATCGGTGGACCTAGCCAGCTGGGTGTCCACTCTGTTATCATCCAAGGGGAATGCCTACACCTCTCTCACATGGGAGTAGTATGTTGCTTTCAGAGTGGACAGGGTCTCAGACTACTAAGAATTTGAAGGGGCATAGGGTCTCTTCATCAGTGTATATTTCGTGAGGACCATTTGCATCCTACTAAGGTTAGAGTTAAGCTAATTGTCCAGAGCTTACTGGGTTGGCAGGGGAGATAAAGCAGTATCTAGGAGGGAACAGAGGCTGTAGCAGGCACTGGGCTAGTCAGTAGCCTTCTAATAGGGTATAGGTTGAGGGAAAACCGAGGCTAGGCCGCTGGGTGAACGGTTGTCCGTGTCGAGTA